>NW_027956084.1:0-1206 GCF_054177405.1 Leptonychotes weddellii
TTTTTAAACAAATTTCCAAAGGGATGCTTTGGCATTGATCTGAGGAGAAGCTTTACAGTAGCCAGTATAGGTGGTTGTCTATTAACTCAAACTTCAAGAGACAAACAGATCTAGTGAGTTTCCAGAACTTAGTTGGGCAGGAATGATGATAACACAGCACAGGGAGTAACACAGTTGACTGGGAATCAGGAAGCTAAATCAGAACAAGTTTTAGTGCCGACTTTTATCAGTGAAACCTCTTAGCATGGAAACCTCTTTAGGGTCATAGCGTGGCCACATTTTTGTGCCTCAGCCCTCTCATGGGTAAAATGAGAGATGCAATGCCATCTACTTCTTAGGATTGTTAAGAGAATTAACTGAAATGATGTGTGTAAAATGCCCACAATGGAGCCTGGCATGTAGTAAAATCTTGCTGTTACCAGTATCCTAATACTAATGTACCATCCCTTTTAGAATGGATTCGTGAAAAGAATGGTAATAAAAAATTATTATATCTGAGCATAAGCGTTTTGCCACAGTGTTTCAACATAATGTCCAAATATCCGAGAAGAAAAAAAAACTTTGGAATGATTAGAGATGTAGAAAGTCTCAACTAAATGAATTTAGTTGTGTAAAACATGACAGTCTGCTAGTGTAATAAATATCGCCTATTTCTTCAAGATTACAAGTAATCCCCAAAGAAAACTGTGGATGTTGTCTCACAGAGATACCCATCTATCTACCACTAATGCTGTTTTCTGTGACAGGCCCAATCTTGATTTTATTTTATTTCTTTGTTTAGGGTCTGCCTAAGCTTTTGAGCTTAATCTCTGTGCTTGCAGATATCAAGATTTCAGCTACCCCCATTAAGAAGAGGGTTAGTTCTAAAATTCACTGAATGCTGGTCTCAAACCTGGTCAAGACTCTTTCTGTGTGTTGATTCCCCTTTTGAATTTCAGTTCATGCCAGAAAAAGAGCTCCCGCTTTTTTTTTCTGGAAAAATGTAGATCTGGAAAACATCTGACTCTGCGGGTGATTCTTCATCTCATGATGAAGACCAGGGCCCCTTGAAAACCTTGGGGAGCTCCAAAGATACAAATGTAGGGATCCGAAGGGGTACGTGCACCCCGATGTTTATAGCAGCAATGTCCACAATAGCCAAACTGTGGAAAGAGCCAAGATGTCCATCGACAGATGAGTGGATAAAGAAGATGTGGTATATATATA
>NW_027956085.1:0-213 GCF_054177405.1 Leptonychotes weddellii
GAAATCTACGTTTATGTTTTGAATATTTTGGTCTTTAGGTTTAATGGACTAACAAAGTCTATGAAGAAAGGGACAAAAAGAAGGGGTGTGTTAGCAAAAAGGTATAAAGCTATGGAGACACAGGAGGAAAGGAGTGGCCATTCCCTTGACTTTGGACAGGAGGAGAGACCTATGGCTGTCCTGAGAAGCTTGACCCTAGGGAAGCTTGGGCCA
>NW_027956086.1:0-213 GCF_054177405.1 Leptonychotes weddellii
TGGCAGGTCCAAGGTGGTATTACTGGTTTTGGACAGGCTAGATTCAGGGGCTCAGAAAATGTTACCAGGTTTCTTTTTGTCTCTCAGTTCTGCTTGCCTCTACTTCACTTCATTCTCAGATGCAATTTCTGTTATGGTATATAAATACAAGGGAATATTACCGGCAATGTGTGACAACAGGGGTAAACCTTGAAGACCTTCTATGCAAAGGAA
>NW_027956087.1:0-213 GCF_054177405.1 Leptonychotes weddellii
AGTGCAGCAAGGTCGCGATGGGACGAGTGTCCGGGAGCAAGATGGAGAGCCCGTGAGCGCTGGGCAGGGACAGCGGGCAGCAGGGCTTGGAGTGGTCCCCTCGCTGCGGTGCTAGGGATAAGCCTGAGAAGCAACCCTCCCCCACCTGGCCCCAGCCTCCTGGCTTCTGGCATGCTCTGTGCCACCTCTCGGGACCCTGTAGGACTGAGCCAC
>NW_027956088.1:0-213 GCF_054177405.1 Leptonychotes weddellii
AACGATTTTGGCGGGGGGTAATTTTTAAGAAGAAAAAATAACTTTGTGGGGGATAAGGAGAAGGAATATGGGTTCAAGGCATCAGAAGCTCTGCATCATTTTTCAGACTACCCATGGGAAACGAGAGGTGAGACAGACTAATTAAGTCAGAATTGTACAGCAACTTAGTAGCTGCCCAGTGTAACTTGAGCCCTAACAAGTCCCCCCTCATCC
>NW_027956089.1:0-213 GCF_054177405.1 Leptonychotes weddellii
GATATTTGTGGAAGCACTGTTTGTTACTAGTTGCGTATTTTTTTTTTGCAGTGACATTTTTTTAAAAAATGTTACTGTTACGTTAATCACCATACATCACATCATTAGTTTTTGATGTAGTGTTCCATGATTCATTGTTTGTGTATAACACCCAGTGCTCCATGCAGAACGTGCCCTCTTTAATACCCATCACCAGGCTAACCCATCCTCCCA
>NW_027956090.1:0-213 GCF_054177405.1 Leptonychotes weddellii
AGTGCAGCAAGGTCGCGATGGGACGAGTGTCCGGGAGCAAGATGGAGAGCCCGTGAGCGCTGGGCAGGGACAGCGGGCAGCAGGGCTTGGAGTGGTCCCCTCGCTGCGGTGCTAGGGATAAGCCTGAGAAGCAACCCTCCCCCACCTGGCCCCAGCCTCCTGGCTTCTGGCATGCTCTGTGCCACCTCTCGGGACCCTGCAGGACTGAGCCAC
>NW_027956091.1:0-213 GCF_054177405.1 Leptonychotes weddellii
TATGACAGAATGACCTTTAGCAGGGCACAGGACTACCCTTAAGGGTTAATGCAGTTTAGGTCAGCCCTGGGGGGCGGGGGGTGAGGGAGGGAACCGTAAGGAGGAAATGGAACAGAACTCATGTCTGGCGGGTACTTAATATGTGCCCCAAACTCTCACTCATTTCATTTCTTAACTATCCTGTGAGGGAAGAAACATTTTTCTCATTTTACA
>NW_027956092.1:0-213 GCF_054177405.1 Leptonychotes weddellii
ACTGGCAAGCCAGAATTAGGCTTCCCAAAGAGTAATGGAGAGGGGCCACTGAGGGACAAGGCGCAGAGGCAGAGAAGGGGACAGGACACAGGTGACTGGGCAGTGAAGAGATGGGGACACAGAGAAGTCTAGAAATAGCAACAAAACACTTGGAGAGGCCTCAGCATGCTGAGAGTAAGAGGCGGAGACAGTGTGAGAGATCTTATCTGCCGT
>NW_027956093.1:0-213 GCF_054177405.1 Leptonychotes weddellii
TAAAATCTTTAAAAAAAAAAAATAACAACCTTATTATTCATGTCATTGGAATCCTAGAACATTTACAAAGAGACCTTATCCTGGGTCATAAAACAAACATTCACAAATTTAAAAGAATTGAAATAATGGAGAGCATATTCTCCCATCACAGCAAATTCAGTTTAGAAACCAGTAATAGAAAAAAGGAAAACCTCCAAACGCTTGGAAACTAAA
>NW_027956094.1:0-213 GCF_054177405.1 Leptonychotes weddellii
CCTTCAAGGGAAACCCCGTCCCCATCGGCCGTCACCCCACCCCCAGCCCCCGGACCCCCACGAGCCCCCTTCCCGTCCGCGGATGAGCCCGTTCTGGGCGTGTCACCCACGTGGACTCACACCCCGTGTGGCCTTCCGTGTCCGGGTCCCTCCCTGAGCGTCCCCGCCCCCATCAACGGTCACTCCCCACCTTCTCCCCCGCCCCCGCCCCCC
>NW_027956095.1:0-1206 GCF_054177405.1 Leptonychotes weddellii
GCCTTTTTCCTTTGGTAGGAATGATCCAGATACCTTGAGGACAGGTCAGACACTGACATTTTTTGATTATATACCTTTAGATGGATCAACACTAAAAAAAAATGTGATGTTTTCTTTTACTCTCCTCAAAACTTTTCCCCAGAAAATTCTTCATTTGTCAAGAGGAGAACTTTGGAGGTGGTTTTGGAGAGAGACTTAGGACATTTGTAATTTGAGGAAGATTAAATCTATTTTCAAGGAAAAAAAAACACATGAAGTGATGTTCAACCTCCCTCACAATTAGAAAAATGCAAAACTACAATGAGATACCATTTTTTAAAACCTATCATACTGCTGAAAATAAAAATGTGATCCTACATTGCGTTGTCTAGGGTGAGGAAAGAAGCACACTCCTGGTAGGAATGTGATTTAGTACAGTCTCCATGGAGGGTAATGGGAAATATCTATCAAAAGGATAGTTACATGTATCCTTTACAGATGTATGTTGACACACAAAGAAATGGCACCCACACAAGGTTTTAGACTGCTGTGTTGTTTGTAGCGGTCCGAGATCAGAAACAAGCTACATGTCCATTAATGAAGACTAGATGAAGAATGCTACGTGCTTTCAATTGAATGCAGCCACTGAAACTGCTGAGAATTGATTCTTAAGATATATGCAGATAGTGTTTCTTTGTGTAAGAAAAAAGAGCAAGAAGTATATCCATATATTCATAAAATATATCTGAAAAACCCAAGAACTGCCAACAGTGGTTGTCTCCCAGGAAGGGGAACTATGTTACCCGAGGTCAGGGTGAAAGAGACACTTAATTTTTCTCTATGCCCTTTTGCAACTTTTGAATTTTGTATCACATGCATGTATTATCCATTCAAAAATAAACAAAATGGGGGCGCTGGCTGGCTCAGTCGTAGGAGTGTGCAACTCTTGATCTCAGGGTTGTAAATTCGAGCCCCATATCAGGTGTAGAGATTACTTAAATAAATAAAATGTTAAAAAAATAAAATAATTTAAAAAGGGAAATACTGTGAATAGTATAGTAACTCATTTATTCTTAGTTTGAGGATTTACTTACATTTAATACAAAATTATCTTCAGTTTCAAAATGTAGATTAAAGCAATTCCAAAATTTTTTAGATTCTGCTCACACTTTGTGTGGGTTATAATGATGGATTCTAATTAATATTTAAAATGTGAAAACACACCTC
>NW_027956096.1:0-213 GCF_054177405.1 Leptonychotes weddellii
CTACACAATATTGGAAATTACTTGTGTCGGTCTTTCTCATTTTAGCTATTCTGGTTAGTAAGTGATGGTATTTCATCTTTATTTATTTTGATCATTTAATTATTAAAAGACCTGAGCATGTTTTTTATGTTTCTTAAAAATTTATATATACTGTTTTTAAGGGTCTGTGCAAATTTTCTGCATAATTTTTTCTACTGTGCTGTTCATCTTTCT
>NW_027956097.1:0-213 GCF_054177405.1 Leptonychotes weddellii
CTGGTAGCATGGAATCTGACAAAATGGTATCAAATGGGTACTCACAGGGTTGTCATTCACAACTTTTTAGGCACGTTATGAACAATATAACCGTAAGGAAAGAGAAAAGTCTGTATTCATATCCTCCATTTATAGCCTAAAGTCTAAAAAACCAGAATATTACTCAAAGACTTAATCCAGGGCACCTGGGTGGCTCAGTTGGCTGAGGATCTG
>NW_027956098.1:0-213 GCF_054177405.1 Leptonychotes weddellii
CTACACAATATTGTAAATTACTTGTGTCGGTCTTTCTCATTTTAGCTATTCTGGTTAGTAAGTGATGGTATTTCATCTTTATTTATTTTGATCATTTAATTATTAAAAGACCTGATCATGTTTTTTATGTTTCTTAAAAATTTATATATACTGTTTTTAAGGGTCTGTGCAAATTTTCTGCATAATTTTTTCTACTGTGCTGTTCATCTTTCT
>NW_027956099.1:0-213 GCF_054177405.1 Leptonychotes weddellii
GCGGGGCGGGGGGGGGGGGGATGGGTTAGCCTGGTGATGGGTATTAAAGAGGGCACATTCTGCATGGAGCACTGGGTGTTATATGCAAACAATGAATCATGGAACACTACATCAAAAACTAATGATGTAATATATGGCAATTAACATAACATAATAATAAAAATAAATAAATAAATAAATAAATAAATAACAAGATTTTTGGAGATGTGATAA
>NW_027956100.1:0-213 GCF_054177405.1 Leptonychotes weddellii
CAGGGAGGGATTCGGTGCCCCTCCCCCACAGCCCATGTCAGCTGATACCGAGGCTGTGACCAGGGGCCAGAGACTGACTTCCAGCAGCATCTCCGTGCACAGTAACCCCACAGGGTGATTGGGGCCGACTGGGGCAGGCGCCCCTGCAGAGGAGACTCTGGGTGTCCTGACCACAGCTCCCTTCCCCCAGCAGCGGGGGGCTGGCTGACACAC
>NW_027956101.1:0-213 GCF_054177405.1 Leptonychotes weddellii
GCTTTTAGGCTCTCTCTTTGCTTAGAGGACCCCTTTCAATATTTCTTGTAGGGCTGGTTTCGTTAGAGTCATGTTTTAAGTGAAAAAGATTTTATGGAAATCAATTATGTGATGTCATTTGCCCAATGTAATAAATCCTCATTATTTGTGATTTCTATATTTGCAAATTCATCTCTCACTAAGATTCACGTGGAACCCCCCCCCCCCAATGAA
>NW_027956102.1:0-213 GCF_054177405.1 Leptonychotes weddellii
TATGTTTAAAAAAAAAATAAAACCTTCCAGCTTTAAATCTAGAAACGCCACCGACATTTAATTGGCTTTATTCATTGGAAAACATACAGCTCTGGGGCTTCCGATGAACCGATACTCAGTGAGGGGACGGAACTGCCCACTGACTGGGCGGGTGGGTCGCTCAGGGCCCCCCGGGCCTGCCGGCAGGGTGCACCTCACCCCCCCATCCCAGTC
>NW_027956103.1:0-213 GCF_054177405.1 Leptonychotes weddellii
ACAGTTCCCGAACCGGTAGAGAATAAATTCATTTCCCTGACCGGAGGGTTAAGGTGTTTATTCTGTAAGTTTATATCAGTACTTTATTCTAGAAAGATCTGAGGGTATTTTTAAAAACTGTTATTCTTAAGTTTTATTACAATGTTAGAAAAAATTAGTTAAAATTACACCAAAATCAGTTTTTAAATTCTTTTTTTTTGAGGGGGGAGGGGC
>NW_027956104.1:0-213 GCF_054177405.1 Leptonychotes weddellii
AAAGATTTTGTATTTTCTTCTTTTTTCTTTTCTTTTTTTTTTTTTTTTAAAGATTTTATTTATTTATTCATGAGAGACAGAGAGAGAGAGAAGCAGAGGGAGAAGCAGGCTCCCAAGGAGCAGAGAGCCCGATGCGGGACTCGATCCCAGGACCCTGGGATCATGACCTGAGCCGAAGGCAGACGCTTAACCGTCTGAGCCACCCAGGCGCCC
>NW_027956105.1:0-213 GCF_054177405.1 Leptonychotes weddellii
GGCTTCAGGTTCTGCACCACAGAGTCTCCTTGAGATTCTTTCTCCCTCTCCCTCTGCCCCTCCCCTTGCTTGTGCACTCTCTCTCTCTTTCTCTCAAAATAAAGTAAATAAATCTTTTAAAAAAAATATGTAACATACTTTTTCAAAAGAAGAGAGAAAAATAATTACTGAAGCAGAAACTTTTATAATCATTATTTAAAGAATTTTTAATAA
>NW_027956106.1:0-1206 GCF_054177405.1 Leptonychotes weddellii
ACTGATTTCTGTGCATTGATTTTGTATCCTGCCACATTACTGAATTGCTGGATGAGTTAGAGTAACTTGAGGATGGAGTCTTTTCCACATAAATTACCATGTCATCTGCGAAGAGAGAGAGTTTGACTTCTTTGCCAATTTGAATACCTTTTATTTCTTTTTGTTGTCTGATTGCTGTTGCTAGGACTTCTAGTACTATGTTAAACAACAGTGGCGAGAGTGGGCATCCTTGATGTGTTCCTGATCTAAAGGGAAAGGCTCTCAGGTTTTCCCCATTGAGGATGATATTCACTGTGGGTTTTTCATAGATGGAGTTTATGAACTTGAGGAATGTTCCCTCTATCCTTATACTCTGAAGAGTTTTAATCAGGAAAGGATGTTGTATTTTGTCAAATGCTTTTTCTGCATCAATTGAGAGGACCATACGGTTCTTCTCCCTCCTCTTATTAATGTGTTCTATGACACTGATGATTTCAAATGTTGAACCACCCTAGCATCCCGAGGATAAATCCCACTTGGTCGTGGTGGATGATCCTTTTAATGTATTGCTGGATCCTATTAGCTAGGATTTTGTTGAGGATTTTGGAATCCATATTCATCAGGAGTATCAGTCTGAAATTCTCCTTTTTGATGGGGTCTTTGCCTGGTTTGGGGATTAACGTAATGCTGGCCTCATAGAATGAGTTTGGAAGTTTTCCTTCTGTTTCTATTTTTTGAAAGAGCTTCAGTAGAATAGGTATCATTTCTTCTTCGAATGTTGGGTAGAATTTCCCAGGGAATCCATCAGGCCCTGGACTCTTGTTTTTTGGGAGGTTTTTGATCACTGCTTCAATCTCGTTAATGGTTATTGGCCTATTCATGTTGTCAATTCCTTCCTGTTTCAATCTTGCAACTTATAGGTTTCCAAGAAGGCCTCCATTTCATCCAGATTGCTCAGTTAATTTTTATATAGTTGTTGATAATAATTTCTAATAATTGTTTCTATTTCCTTGGTGTTAGTGTGATCTCTCCCCTTTCATTCATAATTTTATTAATTTCGGTCCTTTCTCTTTTCTTTTGGATAAGTCTGGCCAGTGGTTTGTCAATCTTATTAATTCTTTCAAAGAACCAACTTCTAGTTCTGTTGATCTGATCTACTGTGTTTCTGGTTTCAAATTCATTGATTTCTGCTCTAATTTTAATTATTTCTCTTCTAATGTGTGGCTT
>NW_027956107.1:0-213 GCF_054177405.1 Leptonychotes weddellii
GAGTGAGCAGTTCAGCTCTTTAAGGGAGCTCTGTGGACTGGCATGGTGTGGGGAAGGCCAGTGGGAAGTGGCTTCCATCAGCACCCTCAAAGGATGACTTCTGGTAAAGCCTTTTCTGGTCACAAAAACAGAAAAGGCAGAGGCCAAGGTGAGGCCAAGGCCTTCCAAGGACCCACATGGGGACCAACAAGTTGACTGGATATTACCCATTGA
>NW_027956108.1:0-213 GCF_054177405.1 Leptonychotes weddellii
TTTTTTTTAAATGCGACTTTTAAATTAACCTGTTTAACTTTTATTAATTGTAACAATCTATCTGTAGATACTTTTGGATTTGCCACATACATAATAATGACATCATCAGTGAAAAATAACAATTTGTTTCTCCTTATTTAATCGTTAGTCCTTTTATTTTTCTTGCCTTACTCCACTGACTAAGGGCATTCAGGGGCAATAACGTACATTCTT
>NW_027956109.1:0-213 GCF_054177405.1 Leptonychotes weddellii
ATAATAAGCTTTACAAAATGAGTTTAACTTGGGGTGCCTGGGTGGCTCAGTTGGTTAAGTGTCTGACTCTTGATTTCAGCTCAGGTCATGATCTCAGGGTCGTGAGATCTAGCCCTGCCCAGCATGGAGCCTGCTTAAGATTCTGTCTCTCCCTCTGCTCCTCCCCTACACCTCTCTCTCTCTAAAAGAAAAAAAAAAAAAAAGAGTTTAACT
>NW_027956110.1:0-213 GCF_054177405.1 Leptonychotes weddellii
GGGTCAAGGTTAAACCATGGATTTTAGAGGCAGATAGACCTGGGTTTGAATTCTGTTTCTGGAACTTCTAGTATCTGTGACCTTGTTCATGATCGTGTTATGTCCTATCCTATAATCCTTTGTTCCTGGACATAATGATAATACCTTGGTAGCATTCCTGTGGGGATCAATAATGTCACCCTCAAAGACTTCAAATCTTAGCATATAAAGAAT
>NW_027956111.1:0-213 GCF_054177405.1 Leptonychotes weddellii
GAAATCTACGTTTATGTTTTGAATATTTTGGTCTTTAGGTTTAATGGACTAACAAAGTCTATGAAGAAAGGGACAAAAAGAAGGGGTGTGTTAGCAAAAAGGTATAAAGCTATGGAGACACAGGAGGAAAGGAGTGGCCATTCCCTTGACTTTGGACAGGAGGAGAGACCTATGGCTGTCCTGAGAAGCTTGACCCTAGAGAAGCTTGGGCCA
>NW_027956112.1:0-213 GCF_054177405.1 Leptonychotes weddellii
GCCAAAGGCAGACACTTAACGACTGAGCCAGCCAGGTACCCCATGGGCCAGAGTTTTTTTAAACTACTGATATTTCACCTTCTGTAGTAGGTTTGATAGTGTCTCCCCTTCCCAAAGATATAGAAAGTCCTATCCCCTGGTACCTGTGAATAGGACCTTATTTGGATAGGCTCAGTTAAGGATCTCAAAGTGACATCCTTCTGGATTTAGAGT
>NW_027956113.1:0-213 GCF_054177405.1 Leptonychotes weddellii
GGGACTGCCCGCCAGGACGGCCAGGACGCGGGCTCGGAGGCATTGCAGCATTGCGTCCGTGCGGTGGGGCTTCTCCTGGGCTGTGACCAGGTTAGATGTGAATAACAGCCTTCGTTTAATTGGTTCCTTGGTTTCTTAGAATGAAGGTGTTCAAGAGTGATGTAACTGTGTATAAAAATGGCGTTTTGAATAATGATTTAGGAGATAAAATTC
>NW_027956114.1:0-213 GCF_054177405.1 Leptonychotes weddellii
ATGCAATTTAGTCTTTCAAGAAGGATCCCAATATTGAAAATTCATTAAGGTTTTAAAACAGATTATTAAACCTATATAAGACTTTAAAGTACCCTAATCCCTCCTTAATTTCTCTTTCTTCTTACAAAGCTGTCATCATCAAGACAGCATGGTACTGGCACAAAAACAGACACATAGATCAATGGAACAGAATAGAGAGACCAGAAATGGACC
>NW_027956115.1:0-213 GCF_054177405.1 Leptonychotes weddellii
AAAATACTAAATAATTATAAAGTGGAAAGTTAACATTCCAGAGGAGAAACCTGGCAGATATTACCTCCAGGATCAATGCTAACATGACCAACAATGGGACAAATCAAAATTGTAGGTCACATGATAGGATGCAATGAGAAGAGTAGAGGACCACTTCATACTCTTGCTAAAAATGTATGATCTGAATTTTATTAAAGTTGTTTTTTTTTTTTT
>NW_027956116.1:0-213 GCF_054177405.1 Leptonychotes weddellii
GGGTGGCTCAGTCATTAAGCGTCTGCCTTCGGCTCAGGTCATGATCCCAGGGTCCTGGGATCGAGTCCCACATCGGGCTCCCTGCTCGGCAGGAAGCCTGCTTCTCCCTCTCCCACTCCCCCTGCGTGTGTTCCCTCTTTCGCTGTTCTCCTCTCTCTCTGTCAAATAAATAAATAAAATCTTTAAAAAAAAAAAAAAAGAAGAAGAGTCCAG
>NW_027956117.1:0-1206 GCF_054177405.1 Leptonychotes weddellii
TCCTGAGAGGAGACGAAATCCGGGTCTCCTACTCCTCCGCCATCTTGCTCCGCCCCCCTGTTTCTATTTCTTTGGTGTTAGTCGTGATTTCTCCCCTTTCATTCGTAATTTTATTAATTTGGGTCCTTTCTCTTTTGCTTTGGATAAGTCTGGCCAGTGGTTTATTGATTTTATTAATTCTTTCAAAGAACCAGCTTCTAGTTTTGTCGATCTGATCTACTGTGTTTCTGGTTTCTAATTCATTGATCTCTGCTCTAATCTTAATAATTTGTCTTCTAATTCCCGGCTTAAGCATTATTTGTTTCTTTTTCTCTAGTTCTTTAAGGTGTAGAGTTAGATGATGAATTCAGGATTTTTCTATTTTTTTGAGTGAGGCTTGGATGGCTATGTATTTCCCCCTTAGGACCGCCTTTGCAGTATCCCATAGGCTTTGGACTGATGTGTTTTCCTTCTCATTGATTTCCATGAATTGTTTAGGTTCTTCTTTGATTTCCTGGTTGACCCAAACATTCTTGAGCAGAGTATTCTTTAGCTTCCAAGTATTTTTTCTTGTGATCGAGTTCCAGTTTTAAAGCATTATGGTCGGAGAATATGTAGGGAATAATCTCGATCTTTTGTTATCAGTTGAGACCTGATTTGTGACCCAGTATGTGGTATATTCTGGAGAAAGTTCCATGTGCACTCGAGAAGAATGAGTATTCTGTTGTTTTAGGGTGGAATGTTCTGTATGTATCTATGATGTCCATCTGGTCCAGTGTGTCATTCAAAGCTCTCGTTTTTTTGTTGATTTTCTGCCTAGATGATCTGTCTATTGCTGAGAGTGAAGTATTGAGGTCTCCTACAGTTAACATTGTTATCAATATGACTCTTTATTTTGGTTAACAATTAGCTTATGTAGATGGCTGCTCCCATGTTGGGGGCATATATATTTACAATTGTTAGATCTTCTTGTTGGATAGACCCTTTAAGAATGATATAGGGTCCTTCTGGTTCTCTAACTACAATCTTTAGTTTAAAATCTAATTTGTCTGATATAAGAATTGCTACCCCAGCTTTCCTCTGAGGTCTGTTGGCATGGAAGATGGATCTCCATCCCTTCACTTTCAGTCTGGATGTATCTTTAGGTTCAAAATGAGTCTCTTGTAGACAGCATATGGATGGGTCCTGTCTTTTTATCCAATCTGCAACCCTGTGCCATTTTATGGG
>NW_027956118.1:0-213 GCF_054177405.1 Leptonychotes weddellii
GCAGAACTGTCCTCCTGTCATAAAAGGATAAGAGCTGGATTTGATTCTTGCCCACAAGAAGGGTCATCTCATTTGAGCCACAGGTTTAGACACTGCAGAGGCTTTCAGTTAAAGATGATACTTAGTTTGAAAAGAAAGAATAATTTTATTTTTGTCAGGTACTTGCCTATAGCAAAATAAATAAGAGCATGAGATTGTAAAAAATGGACTCTG
>NW_027956119.1:0-213 GCF_054177405.1 Leptonychotes weddellii
AGGTTTAACATGTGTTAGGGTTCTCCAGAGAAACAGAATGCATAGGAGATAGATAAATAGATGATAGATGATAGATAGATAGATAGATAGATAGATAGATAGATAGATAAGGAGATGTATTATAGACAAGAAGATGTATTATATTGTATTATATTTTTTAAATTTTTACATTTTTAAATTAACATATAATGTATTATTTGTTTCAGGGGTACA
>NW_027956120.1:0-213 GCF_054177405.1 Leptonychotes weddellii
AAGCAGAGATCCCACCAGTGAAAACCCATCACCTCCTACTTGCGGACCACCGTGAACCAGAATGCCCGGGCCACCCTCGGCAGCATCAGGCACATGATCTGCAAGAACAAGTACTGCCCAGATCTGTGCGTGGCTGCCATTTGCACAACCAGAGCCATCCTGCACAGTCAGAAGCCCGTGATGGTGAAGAGGAAGCGGATTGCCCCACCAAGA
>NW_027956121.1:0-213 GCF_054177405.1 Leptonychotes weddellii
TTCCTTTCTGGCCACACAGGGCACCTGGTCCTCCTCAGCACTGAAGAGGAGCGGGCTGAGAGGAGGGGCAGGCACCCCCTCCAGTGCAGCTCCTCCCCAGGCAGGGCCTCCACTGCTACTCACATGGCAGAAGATCATGGCCTGAGCAATGGTGATGGCCCCGTAGAGGTTACACAAGGCCTGGAACTTCTCATCTCTGTTATTGCACAGGAC
>NW_027956122.1:0-213 GCF_054177405.1 Leptonychotes weddellii
GTGATCTCTCTCTATCTCTCTGTCAAATAAATAAAATCTTTAAAAAAAAATTTAAAAATACTAGGCATAAGTCCTACTGCCAATAAAGGAAAAATAGGAGATGTTCACTGATGAATTATGCTTTTAAATCACCCAGACAAGGGAGGATCTCCTTATATAGCAGCCCAAATCAATGAAGCTAAAGATTTACAAGAAGGTCAGGGGCGCCTGGGT
>NW_027956123.1:0-213 GCF_054177405.1 Leptonychotes weddellii
TGCCATGCGTCCCGGTTAGTCCTGAAATGAGGATGCCCCGAGAGTGCAGAAGGGAGCTGGGTCTAGGATCACAGCGTTGGGAGAGGAGGTTACCGGAAGCTGTGACAGGGCGGAGCCTACGCAGCAGCTGAAGCTCTGTCCTTGGCCACTCTGCACTAAAGAGGACTCGGGTTCCCCAGAGGAAGAAGAAGGGAGAGAAGGTTAAACTAGATG
>NW_027956124.1:0-213 GCF_054177405.1 Leptonychotes weddellii
TTTTTTTTTTTTTTAAGATTTTATTTATTTATTTGAGAGAGAGAGAATGAGAGAGAGCACATGAGAGGGGGGAGGGTCAGAGGGAGAAGCAGACTCCCTGCCGAGCAGGGAGCCCGATGCGGGACTCGATCCAGGGACTCCAGGATCATGACCTGAGCCGAAGGCAGTCGCTTAACCAACTGAGCCACCCAGGCGCCCACAATCATTTTCTTT
>NW_027956125.1:0-213 GCF_054177405.1 Leptonychotes weddellii
GGTTGGCCTGGTGGTGGGTATTGAGGAGGGCACGTTCTGCATGGAGCACTGGGTGTTATGCACAAACAATGAATCATGGAACACTTCATCTAGAACTAATGATGTAATGTATGGGGATTAACATAAGAATAAAAAAAAAATACCATCAACTTTTTTCACAGAGCTGGAACAAATAATCTTAAAATGTGTACGGAAGACCCTGAATAGCCAAAG
>NW_027956126.1:0-213 GCF_054177405.1 Leptonychotes weddellii
GGAATCATATGCTACACTCTCTGAACCCTAGCCACCCTGGGGGAAAAGATGCTTAAAGAAGCTAACTTAGAATGACAAGTCATATAGCAGGGTAACCAGTCTCATTCTTCTGTACCTACTAAAGTGGTGAAGTTAATCCACACCCAATAAACCAAATTACATGAAAAGATATGATTGTAATAAAGTATTTTGAACAATAAAAAAAAAAAAAAA
>NW_027956127.1:0-213 GCF_054177405.1 Leptonychotes weddellii
GATCGAGTCCCGCGTCGGGCTCCCTGCTCGGCGGGGAGCCTGCTTCTCCCTCTCCCGCTCCCCCTGCTTGTGTTCCTGCTCTCGCTGTGTCTCTCTCTGTCAAATAAATAAATAAAATCTTAAAAAACAAAAAAGACTGACTTAAGATCTCATGACACGACTGAGCTTTCTGTGTCCCTTCTCGGGCTTCATCATCAGTGATGGGTTGTGAGG
>NW_027956128.1:0-1206 GCF_054177405.1 Leptonychotes weddellii
AAAAAGGGAGAGAATGTGATCAGGCAGGGGAGTAGAAAAAACCATACACTAGAGATTTAGGGTATATTTTGATCTGTTAGAAGAAACTATCTCAAAATTTTAAAGAGAGAACAAGTTATATATATATGCCAAAAATACAGGTAACTACTATGAAGGGATAGAATATGACTTTAAAAATGAAAAATAAAAAATTTTTTTTAAAAAAGGGATTGATAAGATGTTGGTTGAAAAAGAGAAAAAGAAAAATTTAAAAAAAAAAGACAGTTAAAAAAATTAACTTTGAAAGACTAATGAATCATGGTAAAAAAGCCATGAATTCTATGTGCAGTATTCCCCTAGCGCTGGAGTTCTGCCGTTCT
The DNA here is from genome assembly GCF_054177405.1 of Leptonychotes weddellii. NCBI lineage: Eukaryota > Metazoa > Chordata > Mammalia > Carnivora > Phocidae > Leptonychotes > Leptonychotes weddellii. The sequence goes on from NW_027956128.1 coordinate 360, forward strand.
CATTGATCGGTAGACTTGGTCTTGGCTGGCTGTTCTCACAGATCTTCTGGGGGAGGGGCCTGTTGCCGTGGTTCCCAAATGTCTTTGCCGGAGGCGGAATTGCCCCGCCCTTGCCCCGGCCGGGCTAAGTAATCTGCTCGGGTTTGCTCTCGGGAGATTTTGTTCTCTGCAAGCTCTCCATACAGCTTTGGAGACCGAGAGTGAAAATGGCGGCCTCCCAATCTCTGCCTCGGAGGAGCCAAGAACTCAGGGCCCCTCTCCTCAGTGCGCCCCCAGAGAAAAGCAGTCAGTCACTCCTGTCTCCCTGGTCTCCGGCCACACTCCGTGCTCACCCGGCCTATGACCGAGTGTTCCTATCTCTGGCTCATGACCCCGTGTGGAGTCTCCAAACCCAGCAGATTCCTGCGCTGCGCTCCCGCACTGCTCCTCCCAGGGAAGGAAGGGGAGTCTCCCCGGATCTGCCACTTGTTGGGTCCCTGCTGGAGAAGCAGTGGCCCGATTGTGCCACGGATCATGGTTTATGGCAACCCCAAGCTGAGAGCCCGCGCCTCGGCTCCGTCTCTGCAGCCGGCTTCCCCGCTCCGATCCCTGTCCCACGAGGGTTCCACCCCCCGCTTAGCCACTGGAGTGACGTCCCTCAGTGGAGCAGACTTCTAAAAGTTCCAATTTTATGCTCCGTGGTTCTATCACTTGCCAGAAGCGGCCAAGGGAGGCCCCTCCCCTGCCGTCTATCCTCCTGAATATCGCCTCGGATTCACTTCTCCGCACGTCCTACCTTCCAGAAAGTGGTCGCTTTTCTGTTCAGAGTTGTTGCTCTTCTTTTCTTCGATCTCCTGTTGAGTTCGTA
>NW_027956129.1:0-213 GCF_054177405.1 Leptonychotes weddellii
CTGGTCTCTGTTATACTCTCCTTTCCAGGAGGCCCTTGAAGAAACACAGGCACTGAGATTCCTGACAAGGGCTAATCTACTGTCTTTCTTCCAGCCCCACTTCAGCCTCCCGATGAGATTGGGGAAAGTGGAAGGAGAAGACAGACTATTTGTTGAGCACTCTTCTAGGAACTTTCTGCAGCACATTAATCTTCCACCACCATTATGAAATAA
>NW_027956130.1:0-213 GCF_054177405.1 Leptonychotes weddellii
GAAATCTACGTTTATGTTTTGAATATTTTGGTCTTTAGGTTTAATGGACTAACAAAGTCTATGAAGAAAGGGACAAAAAGAAGGGGTGTGTTAGCAAAAAGGTAGAAAGCTATGGAGACACAGGAGGAAAGGAGTGGCCATTCCCTTGACTTTGGACAGGAGGAGAGACCTATGGCTGTCCTGAGAAGCTTGACCCTAGAGAAGCTTGGGCCA
>NW_027956131.1:0-213 GCF_054177405.1 Leptonychotes weddellii
TTCATTTTGCACCAGGCCCTGCAAATTATCTCACTAGTCCTGCTAGTCACCCATGAACAACTAAGCCTCAAGCCTCATTTTTAAAAACACAGCGTTTGGGGTTTAGAATTGTGTTCTTTGCTTTTTATTACCTAGCTGGGCCCAATGCCTTTATGGAAAGTACTTTCCCTTGCTTCAGTGAATCCTCTCCTGGAAACACATGATGTTATCAAG
>NW_027956132.1:0-213 GCF_054177405.1 Leptonychotes weddellii
AACGATTTTGGCGCGGGGTAATTTTTAAGAAGAAAAAATAACTTTGTGGGGGATAAGGAGAAGGAATATGGGTTCAAGGCATCAGAAGCTCTGCATCATTTTTCAGACTACCCATGGGAAACGAGAGGTGAGACAGACTAATTAAGTCAGAATTGTACAGCAACTTAGTAGCTGCCCAGTGTAACTTGAGCCCTAACAAGTCCCCCCTCATCC
>NW_027956133.1:0-213 GCF_054177405.1 Leptonychotes weddellii
AAATAAAATCTTTAAAAAAAAAAAAGAGGAGACACTAAGCGTAGTCCCTGGAAACACATCAGTCTTTCTGACGTTCCCCTTGTCGGGGCTTGGTGGCAGACCCGTGAGGGGGGGCCAAGGGGCTCCTTGAATGGCGCGGACCAGGAGCTCATGAAGCCGCATTGTTGGCCTCTGTGTCCGTCACTCTTGTCACTCAGCTTTTCTGAGGGGGCT
>NW_027956134.1:0-213 GCF_054177405.1 Leptonychotes weddellii
CCATTAATGATTCAGTAATTCCACTATCAGGTATTTACACAAAGAAAAGAAATCAGTAATTCAAAAGGATATATACACCCATTTGTTTATTGCAGCATTATTTACAATAGCCAAGGTATGAAGGCAACCCAAGTATCCATCCATAAGTGAATGGATAAAGAAAATGTGGTGTATATATGTAATACATATACATATATATGGTGAGTACACACA
>NW_027956135.1:0-213 GCF_054177405.1 Leptonychotes weddellii
ATTAAAAAAACAAAAACAACAACAACAACAACAAAATCCTAGTTAATATTGAAAAGAAAAATATAATTTTGGCAATAGGTAGCATTTCAGGGAACACGAAACACCTACTAAGGACGAAACCACACAAAAGGCATTATTCATGCGATGAGCACCAAAACACTTGTTCTCACTTATTTGTCCTTAGCCCCCAGGTGCAGCCAACAAGGGAACCCG
>NW_027956136.1:0-213 GCF_054177405.1 Leptonychotes weddellii
TTAATTTTAGCCAGTCTGACTGGTGTGAGGTGGTATCTCATTGAGGTTTTGATTTGGATTTCCCTGATGCCGAGTGATGTTGAGGGCTTTTTCATGTGTCTGTTGGCCATCTGGATGTCTTCTTTGCAGAAAGGACATAATGATCCTTAACATGTATGTGCCTAACAATAGATTGTCAAGATATATGAAGCAAAAGCTAATAGAAATGCAAGG
>NW_027956137.1:0-213 GCF_054177405.1 Leptonychotes weddellii
CCGGACCTCCAGCAAGGGCTATTCTGAGAACCAGCTGCCTGGTACGCACCACGCTTTGCATGTCACACAGGAACCTCACACTCAGCAGGTCTGGATGGAGCCCATCATTTCTTCCTCTTCACAAATCTGATCTGCCTTTTGTCTTTCCGCTGATTATCATTACTCTCTTTTTGGCTTCCAGACTCCACATCTGCGAGGCGTCCTTGACCCTGC
>NW_027956138.1:0-213 GCF_054177405.1 Leptonychotes weddellii
GTGTGGTAGCTAACCCCCCTTTCAAAACCACACCAAATGGTTATTCAGTGTTTGCTTAAATACTCCATCCTTCTTCCTCTGAATGAAAAATTGTTCTTTTCCATAACCTCTGTGGCTTTTTCTCAGTTCTTTTTCATATTTTCACAGAAAAAGCGAAGTCTCGACTTACACCTGGAGTAAGTCCAAGTGTTACATTATCTCTTCATCTTTCAT
>NW_027956139.1:0-12459 GCF_054177405.1 Leptonychotes weddellii
AAGAAGAAGAAGAAGGTAGCAGGAGGGGAAGAATGAAGGGGGGAAATCAGAGGGGGAGACGAACCATGAGAGACGATGCACTCTGAAAAACAAACAGGGTTCTAGAGGGGAGGGGGGTGGGAGGATGGGTTAGCCAGGTGATGGGTATTAAAGAGGGCACATTCTGCATGGAGCACTGGGTGTTATGCACAAACAATGAATCATGGAACACTACATCAAAAACTAATGATGTAATGTATGGTGATTAACATAACAATAAAAAATTAAAAAAAGAAAAGAAGATGATGTGATGTGGTATGATGTTATGTGACATGGCAAATGGATATTCAGTTTCCATCTTGGAATAGGAGGATGAAAGCTACAATTCAGTGCAGAATAGAATGCTGGAAGTAAGCCAGGTACCTGCCAAGTTCGTGTGTTTTCACATCATCCCTGGATTGCCCACCTCTGAACTTCCTTACATGAGAGAGAAATAAACTTCTTATTTTATTTTATGTTCTATTACATGCAGACTAACCTAATCATGATTTATGCCAGGGATTAACAGTGTGTGCCAGGATTAAAGCAGAGAGAAGGAATAGAATTTAAAAATGAGTTTGAATTGAGTGAAGATGTTTGGCTACCTCTCCCTTTTGCCTGCATCTAAAGATAGCCATAAATGACAAATGGAGGCCAGAACCCAGGAGTGCTTTCCAGAAGCCTTTGTTTTAATCTACCCAACAATTTCAGTGGGCTAAAACCATGCTTCATCTTTCAAACGTTGGTGATCTTGCTCCATCTTCATGGTTCAAGCAGAAGCAAAAGACATACACCCAAATAACTTTTGCTGTCAGTGACCCCACAACTTCATTTGCTTTTAAGGTTATTCATTTATTTGCCCTCGGCCATCACAGGGACACCCCAAACTTCTAGCCAGTAATCACTCTTAAGTCATAGCAATAGAGATCTCACATTTCCTGATTTCAAAATTTATTACAAATCCACAGGAATCAAAAGAGTGTGGCACTGCCACAAAGATAGGCATATAGACTGGTGAAATAAAATAAAGAGCCCAGAAATAGGGGCCCCCAGGTGGCACAGTCGGTTAAGCATCTGACTCTTGGTTTCGCCTCAGGTGATGTTCTCAGGGTTGTGAGATCGAGCCCCATGTTGGGTTCCACGCTAAGTGCAGAGTCTGCTTGAAAGTCTCTCTCCCTCTCCTTCTGCCCCTCCCGCTCATGCTTGCATGCTCTAAGATAAATAAATAAATCTTTAAAAAAAAAAGAGCAAAGAAATAAATCCTTGCCTATATGGTTAAATGAATTTTGACAATACTGTCAAGAGCATTCAATGGGGAAAGGACAGTATTTTCAACAAATGGTGCTGGGAAAACTGCATATCCACATGCAGGAAAATGAAGTTGTGCCCTTATCCAATACCATATGCAAAAATTAACACAAAATGGACCAAAGATCTAAGCATTAGAGCTAAAACCATGAAGCTCTTAGAAAAACAAAGGGGAAAATCTTTGTGACATTGGATTTGGTGATGATTTCAGCAAAATTAAAAATGTTTGTGCATTGAAAGACACTATCAGAGTGAAAAGGCGACCCACGGAATGGGAGAAAATATTTATAAATTAAACACCTAATAAGGGATTGATATCCAGAACATATAAAGAACTCCTGCAACTCAAACACAAAAGCAAAAATAAAACAACCTGATTTAAAAATGGTCACAGGATCTGAAGAGACATCTCTCCAAAGAAAATATTCAAACGGCCAGTAAGTACATGAAAAGAAGCTCAAGATTATTAATAAGGAAACGCAAATCAAAACCACAATGACATACCATGTCACACCCACTAGAATGGCTAATGTCAAAGGAAAAAAAAAAAAAACAGAAAAATAACAGGTGTTAGTACGATGTGGAGAAATCAGAACACTTGTGCACCACCAGTGGGAATATAAAATAGCACAGCCATGGTGGAAACCAGTGTGGCCAGTCCCCAAAAAACAAAACAGAGAACTACCCGGGATTCAACAATTCCACTTCTGGGTATGTACCCAAAAGTAACGAATGTGAGGACTTGAAGAGATATTTGCCCACCTATGTTCCACAGCAGCATTGCTCACAAGAGCCAAAGGGTGGAAGCAACATAGATGAATGTATTTTTTAAATGTAGTGTACATAATAATAATAATAATAAATAACATAAATATAGTGTATACATACAATTGACTATTATTCAACTTTACTTTTTAAGAGAGAGAGAGAGAAAGGGAGCAGGGTGGGGGAGGGGCAGAGGGAGAGAGAGAATCTCAAGCAGACTCGCACTGAGCACAGAGCCCAACTCGGGGCTCGATCTCATGACCCTGAGATCATGACCTGAGCCAAAAACAAGAGTCAGATGCTTAACCGACTGAGTTACCCAGGTATCCCCTATTATTCAACTGTAAGAGGGAAGAGGATTCTGCCACCTGCTACAACATGGAGGAACCTTGAAGACATTAGGCTAAGTGAGGTAAGATAGTTACAAAAGGATAAATACCATATGATTACACTTATGTCATCAAATTCATAGAGACAGAGAGTGGAATGGGGGCTGCCAGGGGCTCAGGGCGGCAGGGAATAGAGAGTCAGGAAGTTAGTGTTTAATGAGTACAGACTTCCAACTGGAGAAGATGAAAGAATTGTAGAGATGACTGGTGGTAACAGTTGCACAACGTATGAATGTACTTAATGCCACAGAACTGCCTAGTCAGAAATGGTGAAAATGGCTAATTTCATGTTATGTACACTTTACTACAATTTTAAGAAAGAACAAATTTGGGGCGCCTGGGTGGCTCAGTCGTTAAGCGTCTGCCTTCGGCTCAGGTCATGATCCCAGGGTCCTGGGATCGAGCCCCGCTCAGGTCATGATCCCAGGGTCCTGGGATCGAGCCCCGCATCGGGCTCCCTGCTCCGCGGGAAGCCTGCTTCTCCCTCTCCCACTCCCCCTGCTTGTGTTCCTGCTCTCGCTATGTCTCTCTCTGTCAAATAAATAAATAAAATCTTTAAAAAAAAAAAAAAGAAAGAACAAATTTGTAGTAAACTTAATAATAACCCCCTCCCAAAAACGTCCATGTCCTAATTCCTGGAACTTGTGAACATGCTACTTTGTCCATGGTAAATGAGACTTTACAGATGCGATTATGGTAAAATGGAGAGACTGTCCTACATTATGTTGGTAGGACCTCATGTAACCAACCATAAGGGTTCTTATTGAAGGGAGGTGGGAGAATCAGAGTCGGTAGTAGGAGATACGACAAAGATAAGAGGTTTTACTGATGCAAAGAAGGTCCCATGAGCCAAGGAATATAGGACTGGTGGCCTCTAGAAACTGAAAAAAGCAAGGGAAGAGATTCTACCTGAAGTTTTCAGAAGGAACACAGCCCCCACACACACACCTTGATTTTAGACTTCTGACTTCCAGAACTGTAAGAGAATAAATGCGTGTGGCTTTAATCCACTAGGTTTGTGGTAATTTGTTATAGCAAATTACTAACACAAAAATTAAATAGTCCCTGCCCTCAAACACTCATCACTTGGCTTTAGTTATCTCTCATTACCAGATACTAAACTATCAAAGCTCTGATCTTATCAAGAGCCAAGCATAACTTACAGAAAAGCTGTTGGTATTCCATTCTGCCACCCCTCTCAATTCCCACGACCATATCTTGATCAAAGAGACCTGGCTTTTCTCCCCTCTTAGGTCTTCCCCATCCCTTCCTGACCCAAGACACACAATTATGTGTTCAAAGACCACTACAGGATGTGCTGAGAGGACTAGCCAGTATGGCCTATAGCTCTGAGTGCCACATCCTGGCATATGGTCTGTGCCAGATCCTCCATCCAGCCAGGCTACTGAGGTAGAATATGGATTATTGACACATGCCTGACCCTGGCACCACCTTGTGCAGATATTACCAGTGATCCTATTTTCCAGATGAGAGAAACTGCGGCCCAAGGTTACACAAACAGTAGTTGGCAGAGGTGGTGTTTGGATTCAGTTAAGTCAGACTTGAAGTCCGTCTCCCCGTGCCCAGATTTATCCAAACAGAAGGACTCCAAAGAGAGCACATCTGCTCTACCCAGCACTTGGCCTATTATTACATACACTTGTCTATAGCTCCACATCCTGACCGCTATACACTTGGATACAATTGGGGGTAAATCCCTTGCCAAAAGTCCTGTTATGGTGCCACCTGGAATTCTCCACAGAGAACCAGAGGTGTAACTCAGTCACTATCTGAGCATCAGATGTGAAGATGAGAATGAGGAGGGATAGGGTTATTCAAGAGACTATTTTGTGGGAAAGATGTGCTTTCATCTCAGCCAACTGGATGATTGGAAAGAAGAAAGAAGAAAGCAATGATGGAGGTGAGACAGAGTCTTTGGGAAGTTGGGGGTGAGTGAATTGGTGGGTTTGCATTATTTCTTTTGACCTAAATATTTATTGAGTCAGTCCACTTGTCTCCATCTCTATCCTTATTACCCTAACCCAGGCTACTGTCACCTCTTACAAGACGTTGTAAGACCATAAAAGCCTGTGAATTGTTCTTCCCATATCCTCTCTAACCACCTCTGACCCCCCAAATCCATTCTCCTTACAGGAAACCATAGTAATCTTCTTAGTACTTGGAAACATCATTCCATTGTCTTCTGCATTCCACTGTTTCTGTTGACAAGTCAGGTATCAACCTTATTATTATTATTTTGTTATCAACCTTATTATTACTCCTCTGAAGGTGATGTATATTATTGTTCTTTTCATCTTTGGTTTTTAGCAGTCTAATTATGATATTTACTTACAATATTATGACATTGTATGATATCACAGAGCTTCATGAACTTGTAGATTAATACCATCCATTGGTTTTAGAAAATATTCAGCCATTATTTCTTTAAATATTGTTCCTGCTCTACTCACCATCATTTCCTTCTGGAATGACATTTATATGTTAGATCCATTGATGGAGTCCCACGTGTCTATATAATGCTCCTTTCTGTATTTCCTATTCTTTCCTCCCTGTGTGCTGCAGCATGGAGATTTTCCATTGACCTGCCCTCCAGTTCACTAACTCCACTTACTATCACATCCAGATTACAGTTACTGATATCATTTATTTAGTTCTAGAATTACCCCTTTGATTTGATTTTACAGAGTCATACCTCTGATACACCCTCTCTATTTTCAGTTAGTTTCTCCATGTTCTTCAACATATATATCCAGTTACTTAAAAGTCTTGTAAAATAACTCCTATAGCTGGAGTATCTGTGGGCCTATTTCCTTGAACTGTTTTTCTCTTGGTTTTCAGTCATGTGGTTCTGAGTTTTGGCATGTCTAACAACTGCTGATTTAATGGCTATTGTTTCTAAAACTTTTAGAGACTTCAGGTGATATCATTTTCCTCCAGAGACCATTTACCACCCTCCCTCCTTTAGGCAGACAGGGTAATAGCTGATCACCCAATCTAATGAGAGACTAGCCGGTCTTTCTAACCAAGACTATCCAAGCAGCCTTTACCAAGGCCGTGTAGCAGTCAAGGCAAAGTTCAATCTACTTCCTGTTTAATCCTTATTGAAGGCACAGCCCTCCAAGATTCTGACCTGAAAGTCTGTGTGCTCACTGGACTCCCTCCCCACAATGAGCTTGAACTTTCATCTGTCTCTTGAAACTACAAAGACTGCTGAAAATTAAAACTCTGCCATATTTTTCTCAGAGGATTTTGGCCTCCCGCTCCATGCAGCCTCAGAATTCAACTGAGGGAAGAACCAGCTGCATGCTTGAGGCTTTTTGAGGCTTTCCCAGAAGCTCTGCTAGTTTTTCTTTTCCCCAGTGGCAGCCTTCCACTAGTGCAAATCCTGGATGTTCAGCCTCTTGCCCATCCTACACTTGCCAATGAATCCAATCTAAAAGAGGCTAGATAAGACAGCTCACTTTCACACAGTCCTCGCCACTCTCATCCTCTTTTCCTCAGCAGCTGTCTGCTGCCTTCAAGCACAGGGTTTGTGTATTTTGTCTGTATTTTTTAGCTATTCTCTCAGAAACACAACCTGCTACCAGGTATTCCATCCCAACAGGAAGTGGTGGTCTCTTGGTGTAACCTTTTAAACTCACAGATCTACAAATCCGAGTAATCCTCTGCTTCAAACCTCCAGATGTCTCCCACTGCTCCCAGAGTAAAATTCAAATTACTAGCATACCTGGCACAGCTGCCTGCTACCTTCCCAGCCTAACCTTGCGTCCTCTACACTCCCCATGCCCACTGCACCACAATCAAGCCGGCGAGATTTCCATCCCTCACTCTAGGCCTTGGCACACATGCTACTCCCTCCTTTGGATATACTGTTGAAAAGCTTTCCTAAAAGAGTCTGGCTTGACAGCAGTGTTCCTTAATCACAATACCCAGGTTGAGGGGTGGGGGTGGGGATGGGTAGCAGATCCATTTATTTCCCACTTCTCCTCAGGCAACCATTAGCCATACAACCTCAGAAAATGTATTACTCTCTCTGAGCCTCAATACCCGCATCTGTAAAATGGGGAAAATATTTAAAAATTTTTGTGAGGACTACTTTAAATTGCATTTTTAAATACCTACCTTTCCATAATTGTGGCCTTCCCCCTTTGTTCCAAAGCAAATCAACCAAGGAGAAATATTTCCATCAGTAAGATTGGGTTTAGTTTCTATGGCAATGTTCCATTTCTCTCTTCTCAGTGGTTTGGCCTCAGCCATCAGGTATGCTTTGAGACATTGTAATGACACATAAACATTCCCATCTTAACAAGAACCATGCCCCCACTTAAGGCCAAGAAGATGCTCCTTTTACAAGCCATTATTTCTTGGGGGAAACAAGAAAAAAAAACCTTAGAAGCAAGTTTGTCTCACATTTTTAAAATATCCTAATCCTTGACTAACTGCAATATGCCTCTAATTGCTTTTTTCTTCTCATGTTTTATGTCCACTCTGTGGTTCTATTGTTCAAACATCACTTCAAATGAAATTGTGCCAGCAAAAAAACATAGCATCTTTGGATCTTTTTAGTCCAGCTGTGAACTTTAGACTTAATCCTTTAGGGCACTCTTGTCTGGTAAGGTTTAATTTATATTAAATTTTCTAAAAGGGAAGGCAGAATGCTCAGAGCGAGATAGCGAGACAGACAAGAGTCTGTCTTTCATAAATTAATAAGCATCACCAACCGTCTTTCTTGACCCTTTAAACTCTGTGAAATTAATATAAGTAGACAACTAAGACCGGCTTGGCACCCCCCAGAGCCTTGCAAGTTCACTTAAGCAATCCAAGTTTCCTTAAAGTTTTATAAGCCAGCTTTTAGAGCAAGTCCTTTGTACTTATTACTGGTGACAGTGAGCATTACAGCAACCAATGAACCTTACTGACTTACGACCCCAATATGGTCGAGCACTATTATCAAGGGAAATATCAGAATCAATGCTTGTATATTACATTGAGGTCCTGACTTCTGAAAAAGCCCCCTATAGACCCTTCAGAATATGTCAACGAAATAAACAGCTAATACTCCAAGACAATCTACTGACAATGGTCAGAAAGTGCTATTTATTTAACTACTTTTCAACCGTCCTAACCCTTCTAAAGGGTATATGTTTCCAAAAGAAAGGAAAAAAAAAAAAAACTTCCATGCCCCCAATTCTTTCACAATGGAGCCACGCTTATGCCCACTTTTTCAAGCAACAACATGTGTCGTCTTGTTATAGGGAGCAGGGTCATCTTCCTCCTCGATTAATGGGCTTGCATTATGAAACAGCTACAGGGAAGGCGCCCGGGTATACCACCTTTTCTTCCTTGGCACCCCCGTGTGAGCTTTCATTTACAGCCAGCATTCGCTGGAGGAAGGCTGGGCTACAATCACCTTTTACTGACTGAAATTAATCATGTCACTGCTTCAGTATTAACCTCTCCTACATATATAATCACCAACTCTGTGCATAGAATTTTTACGTAACTTTTAAAAAATTCCATTTCAGCCCTGCTTAGGTTTTTTATGACTTAGATGCTCTACCAGGCATAGAAGAATAATCTATAATTATTGTGATTATCAGAGCATAAGTTTTTAGGGCTTTTTTTCTACCACAGATGAATCTTACTGGAATACCAAAAAAGAATACACCCTTTCCTTTCCAGGTGACAAGAGGGTGCCGTCCTTCTAATGTGGGGATTCTCTCTCCTATTTTTGATCTTTTTTTTTTTGTTCTCCCCCAATCACCATGCACTGAGCAATTGAATGTTCCCATTTGGTAGAGTGCCAGTTTCCGAGGTTTGGCAGTCTGCGGGAACGCAACTTGCAACCTTCAGCCCCTGGCATTGCATTCGATCTGAGCCAACCTGCCCAGAATTCAGTCCAAAAGTCAAAATTGCCATGGGGTGCTCAGCAGAAGATCAAAAAGGTCCTGCTTCCCCCCTCTGTGAATCCAATCATCTTAATTTTGGCAAAAAGTAGTTCATATCAGTTTAACATTTTATTGAGGAACAGGCATTTCATGCTCCTCAAAGGAACCTGTTTGGACCAATTCAACAGCTGACTCACCTTAGGCATATTCTAAAGAGATTATGTTCTTTGGATGCCAATGATCACACCTCGGAGTGGGGTGTGGGCTGACCCCAGGGGTAGGAGAGAAATCTGCCAACAGGACTGTGACAGGCATGGTGTCCTGCTCAAAGTGCCCAGAGTGTAACAGCAGAAGCAGCTGATTCCTTCTGGGTAGGCCCAAGGGTCAAAGCTGGGAAGGCTTCAGTGGTCAAGGCACAAAAGCCAGAATTGCAAGGCCCCTGGGTAAGAAATTGGGCAAAGCTGGTAAAGAGCAGAGAAAGACCAAGAGCAAAACAGAGGATCCTATGTAATCATCAAAGGCAACACTCCAAAGCCCAGAAATTATTCTTAGCCAAACCTGAGTTCAAGGGCACAGATTAGATGAGAGTATACAGTTGGCACAGAGGAGCCAGAAGTACCCTCACTATGTAACGTACTTACTAAGAACATCCTTTTCGTTGTTAAAGATACTCCCCAGGAAAGGAAGGATTCTAGCTCATTATCACCAAGGCAACCGTATTGCTACAAAGAAGGCCCAATGTCACTAAGTCAGGTCAAGGTCACCCTAAACCACAACACCAATGAGCCTTGGACTCCCCAAGACAGTGACTACAGACACTGACTATGCCTTAGGATGAGCTGGGGGCTTTTGTAAAATACTAGGACATGGGTCTCCCTGGAGACCAAGTGAAACAGAGGCTCTAGGGGGTGCGGCGCGGGCATTAGTACTTTTTAAATCTTCCAGGTGAGGGCACCTGGGTGGCTCAGTCATTAAGCATCTGCTTTTGGCTCAGGTCATGATCCCAGGGTCCTGGGATCGAGCCCCGCATCGGGCTCCCTGCTCAGCAGGATGCCTGCTTCTCCCTCTCCCACTCCTCCTGCTTGTGGGGTTCTCTCTCGCTGTGTCTGTCTCTGTCAAATAAATAAATACAAATTTTTTAAAAAATAACAAGTAAATAAATAAATAAATCTTCCAGGTGATTCTAATACAACCAAGGCAAAGAACCACTGGCCTGATAGAATCCTGATTTAAAGGAAAGATAAGAATTCAGGTCATCATTGGAATCCCATGAAGCACACTGCGGGCCATGCCAGGCACAAGCCTGACACCTTCTGACCCAAGTGACATCCAGCCTACCTGAGTTCATCCAGAAAAAAAAAAATGCACCTGCAAAATCAAACCAACTCTGAACACCCACCAGTGATGTGCCCTTCAGCATACCTGGCCTGAGAATGGGCCTCAAATAACTTGGACCATATCATCTTCTCTTTAATTGTTTAAATGTCCTCAGAGGGGTTTAACACCTCCCTACCGCACCCCTAAGTATAAGCCCAAATCAAAGAAGATCAAGCCGCTTTACGTGGAGGGAGATCTTCCCCCACCCTTACCTATGGCCCTTGATTCAGCCTCCTAAATCCTTTGTTTCTCGGGATGATCAGTTACATGTATACTCACCCTTCTTGCTGACTGACAAATTCCTACACATCCTTCAGCAGCAACCACACACGACAGCCAGGACCCTGACAACAGAACTTTTATAGAGAACTTGCTCTGGGCACAGCTCCACATGAAGCATTCTGTTTGCAGATACCATCTCAGTTTAAGCCCACAATAACCCCATGGTGCTGTATGCTCATTTACAGACACGGCCATGGCCAAGATCACAGAGGCCGTGGCCAGGATCACATCCTAGGAGGTGGTAGAGCAAGACCCTAGACCCACCAGCCCCCTCCAGGCTGAGCTCCTTACCCTGATACTAAAGGCCTCTTTTGAAGATTTGGCTCAAATGTTACTGTCTTTATAAAGCCCATTCCCCTTCCAGCAGCCTGAGAGAGGGGGAGGGCTTCATTCCTGTAGTATTCCCACCTCCTCCACCTAACATCTCAAGTGGCACTGTAACATTTTTTATAGCAGATGCATTCACCACGAGATTGTGAACCCCACATGGTGGGCACTCAACTTTATTCATCTTTGTTTATTCCGAAGCCAGCACGGGGTCCAGTGTATGATAGGGTCTTGGTATCTGCTCAATGAATGAACGAATGAATAGCCAAACAATTAGTTCTCAAAGAGTTTCTTCACTGTTCCAACCTAAGCAGTCTATTCATCACAGAAGCCCAGTGTTCACTCCCACATTTTTTCCCTTTCACCCCACCCCATTTTGACAAAATAAAGAAAAAAATTTTTTTCTGCATGATTCCCCACACACACTTGCACTCCTTTCCTACTTTGAAATGACAGTGGAGGCCTGTGGAAGCCTCTGGGATCTAAAAGGACATCAATCACTTTCGCAGTTCAAGCCTGGATGCATGGCTGAGAGTTCTCTGGTGGTCTCTTTGTCCTTCCTTCCTAGGGCCCAAAATACTTGAGTCAAAATGCAAAGAAAAGGAGACTGTTGAGTGTGGACCTCACTTTCTAAGTTACTGAGCAACCTAAAAGAAGTACAGTCCTGCTTCAAGTGTTCCTTCAAATGGGAGACAATTCACAAATCAGAAGACTCCACTGTGGAAAAGTTTGGGCAAGCTATCATTTTCAAGCATCGAAATCATCATTACTATCTGAGAGCGATCTCATTCTAGACAAATTCTATCTCTGGGTCTAGAAACAATGGCGCCACCAGCCTCTTTCAGCACATGCAGAATCAACTTGTATGGGGCAGGTACTGAGTGCTGGGCCCTCGGCCTTCCTCCCTACAGTCCACTGGCCCCTGGCTGGCTGTTAGCCGTAGGCACATTCCAAAGATGGGAGAAGAATCCACAGACCTGTCTGAAGTCACACGCACATGGCCAAGAGCAGGGTCTTTGGGGTCAAGTAGATCTGGATTTGAAACCCACTTATTCCTTTACTGGCTAAGCTTCAATTTCTGCACATGGACCTCTCCTACATGGTTCACAGGAAGGGGATCCACTAGGACTGGAATATCTATTTAATTATATGACTAAATATGTTTCAATTACCTTACTGAATAAAGACCATTAAATCCAAAACCGATCCTGAAAAATGTATACCCATTTGTTTTAACCAATGCATCTTGAAAATTCTGGTAGCCCACCGAACATTTCTGTTATTTTTACAAGAATACTATTGCTATCTTATACAACTTCCTCATCTGAATTTAGAACATCCTAACATCTTCAAGTCCTGTTTCTAACACCTTCAACAGAAGTGGGTATAAAGCAGGAGAAACCTGGGAGTCCTGTGTGTTACCATAGCCTGATTATTTCAATTTACCCTTTTATTTTATGCTATAGGGGTTTTCACATCCTAGCATAGAGCAACACATCCCAGTGAGACTGGAAGGGGTAAGAGGTATGTCTTTCTACTGGGAAGTGGAGAGGGCTACTGTGAACATGGGCTCCTTCTCAAGCAGAGCGATTTTAGGAATGCTCAATAAATGCACAAAATATAAATAAATGCACAAATATTTGTGTTTTCTCTGGTAGAAATAAATCCCCAAGGGGCGCCCCTGCTGCACAGTGTCTGGAATACAGTAGATGATCAGTGAGATAAAAGGCCGTGACCCTGATTCAGGAGTGTTGGCTAAGGCAATGGTAGTTTGGACAAGACTGGTGATGGAGGCCAATGAGAAAGAGCAGGATCTGCTTACAGGTCCTGTGGGATATGGAGGGAAGGGTACAAGTTAATGTTGACGCCCCGACCACTGGCCTAACAACTGAGTCGATGGTGGTACTCTTTCTTGCTGCAGAGAAGACTGGAGTGGGGAGGATATAACAGACAAAATTGAGAGTTTAAAAATACCCATGGAAAGAAAGGGGAACCCTCCTACACTGTTGGTGGGAATGCAAGCTGGTGCAGCCACTCTGGAAAACTGTATGGAGGTTCCTCAAAAAGTTGAAAATAGAGCTACC
>NW_027956140.1:0-1206 GCF_054177405.1 Leptonychotes weddellii
TTTTGTTTCACTAGCTTTTGGAGATGTATCTTGAAAGAAGTTGCTGTGGCCGATGTCAAAGAGGTTACTGCCTATGTTCTCCTCAAGGATTTTGATGGATTCCTGTCTCACATTGAGGTCTTTCATCCACTTTGAGTTTAACTTTGTGAATGGTGTTAGAGAATGGTCGAGTTTCATTCTTCTGCATGTGCCTGTCCAATTTTCCCGGCACCATTTATTGAAGAGACTTTTTTCCATTGCATGTCTTTTCCTGCTTTGTCAAAGATTATTTGACCATAGAGTTGAGGGTCCATATCTGGGCTCTCTACTCTGTTCCATTGGTCTATATGTCTGTTTTTGTGCCAGTACCATGCTGTCTTGGTGATCACAGCTTTGTAATATAGCTTGAAATCGGGCAATGTGATGCCCCCAGCTTTGTTTTACTTTTTCAACATTTCCTTGGTGATTTGGGGTCTTATCTGATTCCATACAAGTTTTAGGATGGTTTGTTCCAGCACTTTGAAAAATGTCATTGAATTTTGATCGGGATGGTATTGAAGGTGTAGATTGCTCTGGGAAGCATAGACATTTTAACAATGTTTATTCTTCCGATCCATGAGCATGGAATATTTTTCCATCTTTTTGTGTCTTCTTTAATTTCTTTCATGAGTGCTCTGTAGTTCCTAAAGTATAGATACTTTACATCTTTCGTTAGGTTTATTCTGAGGTATCTTAGGGTTTTTGGTGCTATTGTAAATGGAATCATCTCTCTAATTTCTCTTTCTACAGTTTTGTTGTTAGTGTATAGAAAGCAACTGATTTCTGTGTACCGATTTGTATCCTGCCACATTACTGAATTGCTGGATGAGTTCTAGTAATTTGGAGGTGGGGTCTTTTGGGTTTTCCACATAAAGTAACATGTCATCTGCGAAGAGAGAGAGTTTGACTTCTTCTTTGCCAATGTGAATACATTTTATTTCTTTTTGTTGTCTGATTGCTGTTGCTAGGACTTCTAGTACTATGTTGAACAACAGTGGTGAGGGTGGGCACCCTTGACGTGTTCCTGATCTTAAGGGAAAGGCTCTCAGCTTTTCCCCATTGAGGATGATATTCGCTGTGGGTTTTTCATAGATGGATTTTATGAACTTGAGGAATGTTCCCTCTATCCCTATACTCTGAAGAGTTTTAATCAGGAAAGGATGTAATTTGTCAAATGTTTTTTCTGCA
>NW_027956141.1:0-213 GCF_054177405.1 Leptonychotes weddellii
ACGTTTTGACCAGCAAAAGGACTCAGGCAGCATCGGGATCTGGGTATTGATTTGAAAACTCTAGAGCACTCTGTGAGGCTACTTCCCTTTGAAGAAAGGGCCCTTTATTGGGCATCACCCTGGGCCTGGCATGGGGTGACAGTGCTGTATGGGCTCTCTGGTTTTAATCCTGCTGGTAAGCCCATGAAGTAGGGGTGACCGGCCCCATTGCAG
>NW_027956142.1:0-213 GCF_054177405.1 Leptonychotes weddellii
ACTGGAGTCAGGAAAGAGGAATGGGAGACCTCCATGGCCACCACTGTCATCACTGTAACTACTATCTCCACCATCACCACCACCATCACCACCATCAGTAGAACCACCATCACCACCACCACAACCACCATCTCCACCATCAGTAGAACCACCATCACCACCACCACAACCACCATCTCCACCATCAGTAGAACCACCATCACCACCACCACA
>NW_027956143.1:0-213 GCF_054177405.1 Leptonychotes weddellii
AAACTTCCAGTTATAAGACAGATAAGTTCCAAGGATGTAATGTACAGCATGGTGATTAGAGTTAACAATACTGTATTGTATATTTGGAAAGTTGCTAAGAGAGTAGATCTGAAAAGTTCTCCTTGCAAGGAAAAAACATTGTTAACTATGTGAGGTGATGAATGTTGACTCACCTAATTGTGGCAATCATTTCACTCTGCATACATTTATCTA
>NW_027956144.1:0-213 GCF_054177405.1 Leptonychotes weddellii
GCTCTTGTCCCTGGCTGCCCATGCACATTCCCCTACAATCACATCGGTACAGTGACTTAGGATCTCTGAAATCGAAGCCTGGGGCATGTGGAGAAATTGGTTCAAACTGTCCCCCACTCCTACGTCCCGCTCATCCTGCATCCGGATGCCCTCCTGCCTCCCCCTCAAGAGACTCACTGCTGTCCACCCCACCTAAGTGCTCTTCCCAGACAG
>NW_027956145.1:0-213 GCF_054177405.1 Leptonychotes weddellii
TTTATTTATTTGACAGAGAGAGAGAGCACAAGTAGGGGGAACAACAGACACGGGAGAGGGAGAGGCAGGCTCCCTGCTGTGCAAGGGCCCAGTGCGGGGCTCAGTCCCAGGACCCTGGGATCATGACCTGAGCCGAAGGCAGAGGCTTAACCGACTGAGCCACCCAGGTGCCCCCCAAATTGATTTTAAAAAGACAATAATAACAGTAACAAC
>NW_027956146.1:0-213 GCF_054177405.1 Leptonychotes weddellii
AGCAACCCTCAGTTTGTTTCCTGAGATTAAGAATTCCTCATATCAGTGAGGTCATATGATACATGTCTTTCTCTGTTTGACTTATTTCGCTCAGCATAATACCCTCCAGTTCCATCCACGTTAAAATTATTTTTGTTAACTAGAAGAGACTTAAAAGACATTTTCAATGGTACCCGTGGCTTTTATGGTTTGGGTTAGTTGGAATCAGAAAGC
>NW_027956147.1:0-213 GCF_054177405.1 Leptonychotes weddellii
GGGGATTAACATAGGAATAAAAAAAAACAAAAAACAAAAGATACTTGACAGATACAGGAGTTGGTATGGGAACTTAATTGGTGAAGTATAAGAAATATTCATTAGGCAAGATAGTGTGTCTTATTTAATAGAGATGTCAGCATATGTATTTCAGAGGGTCTGAGAAACTCTTGAAATGGCATTCTGCTTTGTGAATACACAAATAATTTGTGT
>NW_027956148.1:0-213 GCF_054177405.1 Leptonychotes weddellii
GACCCCAGCCCCCGCAGCACGACCTGAGGGACAGGAGCACAGGGAGGGTGAGCTACCCCCGAGGCCCCAGATCAGAGCAGAGGCAAAGCAGGAGCAGGCGCGGCACCCACACCCCCCGCACAGCACACCTCCTCATGAATTCTTACAGCAAATCCCCAGAGGGAACTGTGTCCCCATTTTATAGATGAGGACACTGAGGCCAGCACCAGCATG
>NW_027956149.1:0-213 GCF_054177405.1 Leptonychotes weddellii
CACCTCCACCATCTCCTCCATTTCCACCTGCACACTCAATGCCCTGATGATCACCTCCACCTCCACCATCTCCTCCATTTCCACCTGCACTCTCAGTGCTATTATGATCACCTCCACCATCTCTTTCATTTCCACTTTCACACTCAATGCCCCAATGATCACTTCCAACACCACCTTCCTCACCACCCTGCTCCCAATACTGCTCCTACTTCC
>NW_027956150.1:0-213 GCF_054177405.1 Leptonychotes weddellii
GGTGGGCGTTAGAGTGACTTCTCTCATCATCACTCTCAGTGACCGACTTGAGAAATCTGTGCTTCTTGTCCCCACACCTTGGGTTGCTCTCTGGTAAATTAGCGGTCTTGGTTCTTTTATTTATTTATTTTATTTTTTTATTCTTATGTTAATCCCCATACATTACATCATTAGTTTTAGATGAAGTGTTCCATGATTCATTGTTTGTGCATA
>NW_027956151.1:0-1206 GCF_054177405.1 Leptonychotes weddellii
AAGTCCCAAAAGTTCATTTTTGCTTTTGTTTCACTAGCCTTTGGAGATGTATCTTAAAAGAAGTTGCTGTGGCCGATGTTGAAGAGGTTACTGCCTATGTTCTCCTCTAGGATTTTGATGGATTCCTGTCCTACATTGAGGTTTTTCATTCATTTTGAGTTTGTATTTGTGTATGGTGTTAGAGAAATGTCGAGTTTCATTCTTCTGTATATAGCTGTCCAATTTTCCCAGCACCATTTATTGAAGAAACTGTCTTTTTTCCATTGAATATTTTTTCCTGCTTTGTCAAAGATTATTTGACCATAGAGTTGAGGGTCCATATTTGGGCTCTCTATTCTGTTCCATTGGTCTATATGTCTGTTTTTGTGCCAGTACCATACTGTCTTCATGATGACGGCTTTGTAATAGAGCTGGAAGTCCGGAATTGTGATGCCGCCAGCTTTGCTTTTCTTTTCCAACATTTCCTTGGCGATTCGGGGTCTTTTCCGATTGCATACAAATTTTAGGATTGTTTGTTCCAGCACTTTGAAAAATGTCATTGGAACTTTGATCGGGATGGCGTTGAAGGTATAGATTGTTCTGGGTAGCATAGACATTTTAACAATGTTTATTCTTCCGATCCATGTGCATGGAATGTTTTTCCATCTTTTTGTGTCTTCTTCAATTTCTTTCATGAGTGTTTATAGTTCCTAGAGTATAGATCCCTTACCTCTTTGGTTAGGTTTATTCTGAGGTATCTAATGGGTTTTGATGCTATTGTAAATGGAATCATTCCTGATGGATTCCCTGGGGAATTCTACCAAACATTCAAAGAAGAAGTAGTACCTATTCTCCTGAAGCTGTTTCAAAAAAATAGAAACAGAAGGAAAGCTTCCAGACTCATTCTATGAGGCCAGCATTACCTTAATCCCCACACCAGGCAAAGACCCCATTAAAAAGGAGAATTTCAGACTGATATCCCTGATGAATATGGATTCCAAAATTCTCAACAAAATCTTAGCTGATAGGATCCAACATACATTAAAAGGATCATCCACCATGACCAAGTTGGATTTATCCCCGGGATGCAAGCATGGTCCACATTTGCAAATCAATCAATGTGATAGAACACATTAATAAGAGGAGAGAGAAGAACCATATGGTCCTCTCAACTGATGCAGAAAAAGCATTTGACAAAATACAGCATCCTTTCCTGATTAAAACCCT
>NW_027956152.1:0-213 GCF_054177405.1 Leptonychotes weddellii
TTGCATGGAGCACCGGGTGTTATATGCAAATAATGAATCATGGAACACTACATCAAAAACTAATGATGTAATGTACGGTGATTAACATAACATAATAAAATTTTAAAAAATTCTTTTTGAGTTTACCCATCTCTGGAAGACATTGAGAGGCTGATACCTGACTCTGCAGAACACAGCAATATCCTCTGAGAAACACAAAGACCAACCTCAGGA
>NW_027956153.1:0-213 GCF_054177405.1 Leptonychotes weddellii
GGAGAACCCAACCGGAGTGAAGAGATCCGGTTTGAGCTGCAATGTCAAAGCTAAGCTGCTGCTATGTGACCGCGGAGCATCGCTTCATGTCCCTGGGCCTCCCTGGCTTGTCTATAAAATGGAGATAAAAACGGGCACCGCACTGGGTCACTGTGAGCATCCGAAGAGTGCAAGAAGTGCCCCTAGTGAATGGACACTGGTTACTGAATGCCT
>NW_027956154.1:0-213 GCF_054177405.1 Leptonychotes weddellii
TTGGGGGACCTCCGGAAGAGAGGAGTTCACCCAAATTTATAGATACTACAGGTGAAATCTGTCCGTGAGTTCTTAGTTTCCTAGCCTCAAGAGGTTCTTAAAAATCCAATCTGAGATTCCTTATAAAAACTTCCAGAAAGGCAAATACAAGAAGCCCTAATACGGAAATTATTATTCTTGCTGCACCTCTGTAAACAACTAGGCCAAATCAGA
>NW_027956155.1:0-213 GCF_054177405.1 Leptonychotes weddellii
GAGTGAGCAGTTCTGCTCTTTAAGGGAGCTCTGTGGACTGGCATGGTGTGGGGAAGGCCAGTGGGAAGTGGCTTCCATCAGCACCCTCAAAGGATGACTTCTGGTAAAGCCTTTTCTGGTCACAAAAACAGAAAAGGCAGAGGCCAAGGTGAGGCCAAGGCCTTCCAAGGACCCACATGGGGACCAACAAGTTGACTGGATATTACCCATTGA
>NW_027956156.1:0-213 GCF_054177405.1 Leptonychotes weddellii
CACCTAGCTGTGACGTGCCACTCCAAAAGGAAGAATAGACCAAATGGGCTATGACATTATTTTCCCTCTACCAGGGTCTCCTTCTCACCAAGATTGACAAAGAAAGAGGGGAGTAGGTTCTCAGATCTGTTCTCCCCAGTAGGTAGCTGCTTCCCTGCTTTCTGCTTAAAGTAATCCCCTAACAGTTGGAGCTGATGCCAGAATGCCCACCAT
>NW_027956157.1:0-213 GCF_054177405.1 Leptonychotes weddellii
CACAGCTCTCCTGGCTGATGAGCGTGTCCGCGTAGTTGGGCTGGGGGAAGATCACGTGACTCTCCCGCGAGTCCGCGGTCAGGGAGACCTCGTGGGAATAGGTCTGCAGGAAAGCCCGCACCCCGTCCACGCCCACAAAGTGCGAGGCCGGCACGCCCACCAGCCCGCCTCCGGAAGCCTGGAGCAGACGCGACGCGTGCCAGCGCCTCAGCC
>NW_027956158.1:0-213 GCF_054177405.1 Leptonychotes weddellii
TATGTTTAAAAAATAAATAAAACCTTCCAGCTTTAAATCTAGAAACGCCACCGACATTTAATTGGCTTTATTCATTGGAAAACATACAGCTCTGGGGCTTCCGATGAACCGATACTCAGTGAGGGGACGGAACTGCCCACTGACTGGGCGGGTGGGTCGCTCAGGGCCCCCCGGGCCTGCCGGCAGGGTGCACCTCACCCCCCCATCCCAGTC
>NW_027956159.1:0-213 GCF_054177405.1 Leptonychotes weddellii
GGGGAAGGCAGGCTGCCTGAAGTCCATGGCACCACCCAGGGCAGGGACGAGGGAGGCACGGGAGGGGCTCACCCACACCAACACTGCTGGATGCACCAGACGCTGACAGAGGGGGGCCAGGACCGGGACCTTCAAGGACCATGACGGGCATGGTGGGCAGAAGCCTGAGGGCTGCCCTTCACCACCTGTGCTGGGAGCCGGGGGCTGCACCAG
>NW_027956160.1:0-213 GCF_054177405.1 Leptonychotes weddellii
GTGGCTTATCAAAACTCACTAGAACAACTCAACTGCAGCTTAACAATTAATTTAATAATGTGGTCCAAAAATACCCAGATCAAATAAAATATATTTAATCAAAATAATTTCCTTTACTCGAACTTCTCTTTTTAAATTAAAGCTTTCATCTACCCCTTCATCCCCGCCCCTTTCCCCTTTAACTCCCACCCTGAAAGTTTTGTGTGGGTGGTT
>NW_027956161.1:0-213 GCF_054177405.1 Leptonychotes weddellii
CCCTGGCATCCTAGAGGGAAGATTTCTGAAAAATTCTAGAGGGCAGATTTCTTTCTTTTTTTTTAAATTTTTCATTGTTATGTTGATCACCATACATTACATCATTAGTTTTTGATGTAGTGTTCCATGATTCATTGTTTGCGTATAACACCCAGTGCTCCATGCAGTATGTGCCCTCTTTAATACCCATCACCAGGCTTACCCATCCCCCCA
>NW_027956162.1:0-1206 GCF_054177405.1 Leptonychotes weddellii
TCTGATCAGCTTCTACTTGTCAAACCCTTGATTGATGCAATCTTCTACTCACTGTATTTTTGCTTAACTACAACAGGTAGATGTTGCAATGAAAGTCCAAACTAGTGGAGGGGGGAAAGATGGTGGAGGGGTAGGTGACCCTATTTCAACTGGTCCCTGGAATTGAGCTGGATATCGACCAGACCACGCTGAGCACCCACGAAACCAGCCTGAGATGTAAGAAGATCTGGATCTCTACAAACAGAATATCACAGGCCGTTGGTTTTGAGGTAGGAAGCGGAGAGCCGTGATTCTGCGGGCAGATATCGGAGGATAAACGGCAGCGGGAGGGAGCCTGGCCGTGGGGATCCTACACCGCCGGTGAGCGACAGCCTCGCACGCTGGGGACGGGGCAAAGACTTGCAGACCCGTAGCGTCGGGAAAGAACTTTAGGGCAGCCCCCGGGGTGGAAAACCAGACCGGCAGGGTCGCGGGTACGCGAACTGCAGCCCCCCCCCCACAGAAACCGGAGCGACGGTTGCACGCACGTGAACTGCAGCCTTCGAGACAGAAACCTGGTGTGCCGGGGTCGCGCCGGTGAACTGTAACCCCCGGGGGTGGAAACCCCAAGTGGCAGAGTCACACACGTCCGCAAACTGGGAGTGGCTGGTAGTTTTAGAAGCACAAAGGGCAGAGACATGCCCCAACCTGGAGGCAGGACTGGGAGCGCTGTGGAGGGGCGCACAACCCAGGATGCTGCAGTTGATAGCAGCATGGACAGAAAAGGAGACGGTGTGGCCTGGAGAGCTCACTGAAGAACAGACTGAGGTCTCTCTGCTCTGAGGCAGAGGGTTGGAAACGGTGTCTTCTGCTCTGACTCGCGGAGGAGATGCAGAAAGCTGCCAGGGAAAGATGCCAGAGAACAAAAGCCCCAAAGACTGATTCCCACTGAGCCCATCCCCCACCACAGGGGCGCAGGGCAACTCCGCCCAAACACGGTTGCCTGAGTAACAGTGCGGCAGGCACCTCCCCCAGAAGACAGGCTGGGAAAATAAGAGGCCAACAACCCTAAGGTCCCAAGAAAACAGGTGCATCTTGCTTGGGTTCTGGTCAATAATTTCGACTCTATACATACCCTCAAACACCCATCAACAGAATGACTAGGAGGAGGAGCCCCCAAAACAGAAAAGACTCAGAGATTATGACTTATGCTGCAGATTTACAAAT
>NW_027956163.1:0-213 GCF_054177405.1 Leptonychotes weddellii
CTGCTCAGCGGAAGGCCTGCTTCTCCCTCTCCCACTCCCCCTGCTTGTGTTCCCTCTCTCGCTGTGTCTCTGTCAAATAAATAAATAAAATCTTTGGAAAAAAAAAAAAAAGAAACGGATTCGAATGTTAGTAGTGATTGTGTTTGCTTGCTAGAACTATACTTGACTTTTTCTTTCCACTTCATGCATTTCAAATGTTCTTTTAAAAAAAAT
>NW_027956164.1:0-213 GCF_054177405.1 Leptonychotes weddellii
GATACAGATTTTCTTTCTGTCTAGATGTTAGTAATAAAATAAGCTTACTTTATTACTTTATTAATTAAACTGTTCATGCATACCATGGAGGAAACATCAAACGGGAAAAGTCCGGGTCTCATACAAAAGAGGAAAGAAAGGAGATAATATCAGAGCAGCAAGCTTGTCATCAGTATTTATTTTCAATGCTATAATTAGCGTGGTAAAAGTATG
>NW_027956165.1:0-213 GCF_054177405.1 Leptonychotes weddellii
TCAGAAGAAAATATAGGGCAAAAGATGCATGGAATTGAATTTGGCATTGATTTCTTGGATATGACACCAAAGGTATAGGCAAAAAGAGAAAAAAAAAAAACAGAAAAATGAGACCTGCATATATAAGTTTTCAAATGTGTGCATCAAAAGATACTATCCACAGAGTAAAAAGGCATCCCATAGGTTGGGAGAAAATATTTGCAAATCATATGT
>NW_027956166.1:0-213 GCF_054177405.1 Leptonychotes weddellii
AAACATGGAACAGTCTTAGGACAACAGATATGGTATTTGTGTATGTAAATCAATGGCATTTGAAAAGGTGAAGGAGAACTCTTCTAGAGTAAAAGAGATTTAAGGACATAAGCTTACCTAATGAAGGACATAATTTGTGATGCTTGTTTGGATCCTAATTCGATCAAAGCAACTCTACAAAGACCTCTTTGGGTCAATCGGGAGAATCTGATT
>NW_027956167.1:0-213 GCF_054177405.1 Leptonychotes weddellii
CTTTTTCAGGGGCGCCTGGGTGGCTCAGTCGTTAAGCGTCTGCCTTAGGCTCAGGTCATGATCCCAGGGTCCTAGTATCGAGCCCTGCATCAGGCTCCCTGCTTAGCAGGGAGCCTGCTTCTCCCTCTCCCACTCCCCCCTGCTTGTGTTACCTCTCTCGCTATGTCTCAATCTGTCAAATAAATAAAACCTTTAAAAAGGGGGCGCCTGGGT
>NW_027956168.1:0-213 GCF_054177405.1 Leptonychotes weddellii
TCTTTACGTTGATATTATTCTAAATTGTAATCTATTAGAGTACCCATTTGCCCTATATTTCTATAAAAGAAATATTAGTACAATATATACAAAAATTCAGCAACTACACATGATTGCTGGGAGCTCAGAACATATTTCCAGAGATAGGTTTCATTAAGTAAGCTAAGTTGCTTTCTGTCACTGTTTACAATAGAAAATTAAATATTATTTGCA
>NW_027956169.1:0-213 GCF_054177405.1 Leptonychotes weddellii
GACAATCAAGAGAATGCGGAACTTTAAGCTGAATAAAGCTAAGTGAATATGAAAGTGCATATATATATGTCTATGTTTTATACTGTAAAATGTCATAAACCCAGTAAAATGACTTATGAACTCTAATTTCCTACAAGGATGAAAAACACTAAACTGGATATGATTCAGAAAGGAACACTGTAGAAAAGGGAGAAGAAACCCCTTCACTGTGGT
>NW_027956170.1:0-213 GCF_054177405.1 Leptonychotes weddellii
GATGTGGGGAGACCGGGCCCTCCTACGTGGCTGGTGGGGGTTACAATACTGAAGCTGCAGTGGAAAACAGTAAGTTAAATTCAGAAGTGCAAGGAATTTGGGGGTAAAGACTGTTCTGGAAATAATACTGGGGATATGCTGAATGTCGCTGAATTGCACATTCCACAATTATTAAAATGGTACTTGTATGTCATATGTATGTTTTCAGAATAA
>NW_027956171.1:0-213 GCF_054177405.1 Leptonychotes weddellii
TCTTACAAAACTGAATGACAGTTGTTTACATCATCAGAAATTCATCCATTGAAGCTTTGTGTAGTGGACTTGGGCTGGGAATGTGAAGTTCTGGATTTTAGTATCAATACTGGTGGTCTCTTTATGCAAATCACTTGATAACTGTTGGTTACAGTGTTTTATCGAAATCAGAGGAGGTTGTATTCAATTAATATATATATAGAGAGAGACATC
>NW_027956172.1:0-213 GCF_054177405.1 Leptonychotes weddellii
TTTCTTAGTCTGGGGTTATTATAAATAAAGCTGCTATGAACATTTGTGTACAGATTTCCAAGTGGACATAGGCTTTTATTAACTTGAGTAAATATCTAGAAGTGGAATGGCTGGGTCATGTGGCAAGTGTGTGCTGAACTGGGAAACTACAGAGCGATTTTCCTGCGTGGCTGCACCATTTTCATGCCTGACTCAGCAATGGAATGGGTGTGA
>NW_027956173.1:0-1206 GCF_054177405.1 Leptonychotes weddellii
AGGTCCTGCAGCTTTCACTCACTCCGAGGTGCTTCTTATACTCCCATTTGATGGGTGAACAAACCAAGGTGCAGAGAGGTTGTGTGGCCTGCCCAAGGTCACACAACCAGCAGCTGTAGACAGAGAGGGAGGGCCAGAAGGAGTTCCGAAGCGGTTTCCACTAGTTCAGGAAATTGAACAAAACAAGACCTAGAGCCAGCCCACCTAAGCTGGGGACCGGAAGTCATCTGTGATGCTCCCCCTCCCACGTCCTGCCCACCGATCATCTGTTCCCAATTCCCAGGTGGTCTCCCTCCCCAGGACTTCGCACGCTGCCCCTTCCTGGCTCCCTAAACCTCACGTGTGTCCCCAGGGAGGTGTGGGCAGGTGTGCTGACTTCCTGCCCAGCTGGCGGAGGTGAGCCCTGCGTCACTGTATTGTACTCCTTCCAGCCTCACCCACCCCGGTGCCGTCGGCTTCCTCTTCCACACAGATGTTTCTAGCTGTTCTTTTTACCAGGCATTAACATGGGCTGCTGTACCAGGAACCAGATCCTTCCCATGGGGCTTAGCAAAGATGCCCTTCCTCCCCACTCCCCCACTCTCTATCCACCTTGTCAGTGGGTGTGTCCAACATACCGTGAGCTGGGCTGGGGGCAGCACGACAGCCTCTACCTTGGCCATCCCACTTCAGCTGGGCCAGAGGGTGGGAGAGCAGAGGCAGACCCAAACAAGTATGAAGTCCCTGGTGAAACAATCCTAGACTATGATAAATGCGAGGAAGGAAGCCTACTTGGGATGGAGATTGACAGGACCGGCAGGGGTGTCTGCCTGTGGTTGGGTGGGCTTCATCACTTGAGGAAGCCGGAGCCCCGGGAGGGCTTGCGTCCCGCAGATGGGTCTTCGTGGATGCAGGCCCTGGGGTGGAGGGGGCTTGCCAGGGCCCGGGCCTG
Source organism: Leptonychotes weddellii (assembly GCF_054177405.1). Lineage (NCBI taxonomy): Eukaryota > Metazoa > Chordata > Mammalia > Carnivora > Phocidae > Leptonychotes > Leptonychotes weddellii. The sequence goes on from NW_027956173.1 coordinate 932, forward strand.
CCCCCAGCTCTGGCTGCACACCTTCTGCTTGCCTGGCCTTGGAGAGTGGCCTGGGAAGTAGGGCCCTGAGCCCTTTATAAGGAATGTGTGTTTGCTTTTTTAAGCGCAGTGGGAAGTCACAGGAGTGTTTTAATTAAGCAGGGGAGTGTTGTGATCTGGTTTATATTCTTTAAAAAAATTTTTCTCGTTGCTGTGACTCATTTGGGGGAGGCCGTGTTTGTCTTCTAGGCCAGAGGTGGCGGCCGCCTGGGCCAGAGCGCTACAGTGGGTGGTTG
>NW_027956174.1:0-213 GCF_054177405.1 Leptonychotes weddellii
TGTCATTTCTGCCACCATGGTCTCTGGACACAACTCTTGCTCCAAGAGGCCACTGCAAACAAATTCCAACTGTGCTTACGCGTTTTCACCAGACACTCCAAAGTTAAAGCTGGAGTGTATGCCGGGCCGAGCTGGGTCACCTGGCTGGCCCTGGTTATCAGGGGGGAGGAGAGGAAGGTCCTTCCCTTGAGCAGAAGAGTGGGTGGAGCAGAG
>NW_027956175.1:0-213 GCF_054177405.1 Leptonychotes weddellii
TTCATAATTCTTATCATTCAAAAACAACCACTATTAACATTTTAATGTAGCATTTTACATTTTCCAATTACTTCCACTTGAAAATTAGCTTGTTTTTAATTAAAGCAATATCAAAACTTAGAAGCCCTTTAAAATTATACAAATGTGTCTGTGGGAGACTCCTAGCCCCTCCTCCCACTTCCTATGCCAAGTCTCACTAACCAGACATAATCA
>NW_027956176.1:0-213 GCF_054177405.1 Leptonychotes weddellii
GGGCGCCTGGGTGGCTCAGTTGGTTAAGCAACTGCCTTCGGCTCAGGTCATGATCCTGGAGTCCCGGGATCGAGTCCCGCATCGGGCTCCCTGCTCAGCAGGGAGTCTGCTTCTCCCTCTGGCCCTCCCCCTTCTCATGTGCTCTCTCTCATTCTCTCTCTCTCAAATAAATAAATAAATAAATAATCTTAAAAAAAAAAAATTAAAAAAAAA
>NW_027956177.1:0-213 GCF_054177405.1 Leptonychotes weddellii
GTTCAGAGAGTTGGTGCTATTCCTTTCTTCGATCTCCCGTTGAGTTTGTAGGTGTTCAGAATGGTTTGATCCCCATCCAGCTGAATTCCTGAGAGGAGACGAAATCCAGGTCTCCTACTCCTCCGCCATCTTGCTCCGCCCCCTCCTATCAGGGATCTCTTAAAAACTCCCCCTACTCTTAGGTTAACATCAATTTCTCCTTATCTTTCACTT
>NW_027956178.1:0-213 GCF_054177405.1 Leptonychotes weddellii
GGACTCCTACAACTGGCATGCTGGCTGCCCGACATGCCACCAAAGTCCAGGCTCAGCCCTGAGGACCTCCGCGCCGTGAACACCCAGCTAAGGAGGGGAAACGCCTCGCAGACCCGGAGCCCTCCACGAGGCTCTCCGATGCAGAGGCCCTTGGGAGCTGCTGGGTCTGGTGCTGGGGCTGGTGCTGGTGCTGGTGGTCTGTGCTGGTGGTGC
>NW_027956179.1:0-213 GCF_054177405.1 Leptonychotes weddellii
AAACATGGAACAGTCTTAGGACAACAGATATGGTATTTGTGTATGTAAATCAATGGCATTTGAAAAGGTGAAGGAGAACTCTTCTAGAGTAAAAGAGATTTAAGGACATAAGCTTACCTAATGAAGGACATAATTTGTGATGCTTGTTTGGATCCTAATTCGATCAAAGCAACTCTACAAAGACCTCTTTGGGTCAATCAGGAGAATCTGATT
>NW_027956180.1:0-213 GCF_054177405.1 Leptonychotes weddellii
AAAATAAAAAGAAACCTCTAACACAAAGAAAGCATTGAGACAAATTCACCCAATCAACTTAACGTCAAGCACCCTGGGTCCCCAAGCTTTACTTCTCCGTGAATGACAACTTTCCAAACTCTGGAAAAGCTTCTGGTGCTCCTTAGTAAGCTCTGACCCTTGTCATACACTTCCAAATCCAGCATTAAAGACTAAGCTTGTCTTTTGTTGTTG
>NW_027956181.1:0-213 GCF_054177405.1 Leptonychotes weddellii
CACAGGGGAATGATGCTTACAGCTCACCGAGAATATGTATCATCTCCTCCTGTAATCCCCACACCAGCACCGTTGGAGGGGAAGCAGGGGCTGTAAGCCATAGTTTACAGTGGAGGGCACGGAAATGTAGAGAGATGAAGGGACTGTCCCTTGTGATGGATCCGGGACAGGAATGTGGTTGGTTCCCTGGGGAGGGAGATCCCCGAGCACCTG
>NW_027956182.1:0-213 GCF_054177405.1 Leptonychotes weddellii
TGTCATTTCTGCCACCATGGTCTCTGGACACAACTCTTGCTCCAAGAGGCCACTGCAAACAAATTCCAACTGTGCTTACGCGTTTTCACCAGACACTCCAAAGTTAAAGCTGGAGTGTATGCCGGGCCGAGCTGGGTCACCTGGCTGGCCCTGGTTATCAGGGGGGAGGAGAGGAAGGTCCTTCCCTTGAGCAGAAGAGCGGGTGGAGCAGAG
>NW_027956183.1:0-213 GCF_054177405.1 Leptonychotes weddellii
GATGTGGGGAGACCGGGCCCTCCTACGTGGCTGGTGGGGGTTACAATACTGAAGCTGCAGTGGAAAACAGTAAGTTAAATTCAGAAGTGCAAGGAATTTGGGGGTAAAGACTGTTCTGGAAATAATACTGGGGATATGCTGAATGTCGCTGAATTGCACATTCCACAATTATTAAAATGGTACTTGTATGTCATATGTACGTTTTCAGAATAA
>NW_027956184.1:0-1206 GCF_054177405.1 Leptonychotes weddellii
TCACATGGCCTCTGTCTGAGCATATACACTACACTGCTGGTGTCTCTTTCTCTTCCTAGAAGGATATCAGCCCTACTGATTAGACCCTACCCTTATGACTCATTTACCTTTAATTATCTCTTTAAAGGAAACCCCTCGGGCTCTTGGGTGGCTCAGTCGGTTAAGCGTCTGCCTTCAGCTCAGGTCACGATCCACGGTCCGTAACTGAGTCCCAGGTTGGGCTCCCTTCTGGGCAGGGAGTCTGCTTCTCCCTCTCCTGCTGCCCCTTCCTGCTCATGCTCTTTCTCTCTCTCTCAAATAAATAAATAAAATCTTTAAAAGATAAACAAATAAAGGAATCACCTCTAAGAGCAGTCACATCGGGGGTTAAGGCTGCAATACACGAATTGGAGGAGAACACAATTCAGTCGGTAACACAGACGGAGAGGTAACTATTTCCTTTGCCATAGGCACAGTCTTGGTAATGCGAGTATGCTCCATTACAGGGCACAGATACTGCAGTAGTTATGTAGCCAAAAAGAGGCAAAGGTGAAGTTACTATTACCCTGTATTGTGGGTCACTTTACGTTATTTCTAATGCTATCTGTTCTCTGGGTAAAGCGGATTTCCTTTATACAAGCAGCATGTGTCTGCGGAGGGAATCTGCCTAAAGCTGTTTGCCCCGGTCAGATAGGCAGATCCGACACTCAAAAGAATGTCAAGGAAACTTGGGAAGACATATATTTTTCATAAGTAGTAAATTTTAAAGTATTTATTAGGTATCTATTACATGTGAGATACATGTTAGGGAAAGTGATTGATAATGGATGAGAGGCTTTGCCCTCAGGTCTGCTTGATTCTTACTAAAAGCTGAGGAGGAGAATATCATTTTCCCTATTTCCCACGTGGAGAAAATGAACACCTTAGAAGCTAAGAAACTCTTCAAGACTAAACAGCTAGTGAGTAGAGTAGATAGGTCGTTTACATTCTTAAGCCCATGCTTTCGCCAACCAAACCAAACCGAATGATAACCCCAAATATGAAAAGGTGACTTGGCATGTGTCTCTGTTAACATTTCTGGTAATGTATTGTGATTATTTATCTACATGTGCCCGCCCCTTCTTGTGGGAAGGGAACGTGATGGATTCATCTTTACACTAACAGTGTTTAATCCTGTGCTATACCATGGTGAGGCCAAGGTAAATGCTGGACTAAACAGAGGAAGGA
>NW_027956185.1:0-213 GCF_054177405.1 Leptonychotes weddellii
CAAGGCCGTCGCCGCCTCCAAGGAGCGCAGCGGCGTGTCCCTGGCCGCGCTCAAGAAGGCGCTCGCGGCCGCCGGCTACGACGTGGAGAAGAACAACAGCCGCATCAAGCTGGGCCTCAAGAGCCTGGTGAGCAAGGGCACCCTGGTGCAGACCAAGGGCACCGGCGCCTCGGGCTCCTTCAAGCTCAACAAGAAGGCGGCCTCCGGGGAAGC
>NW_027956186.1:0-213 GCF_054177405.1 Leptonychotes weddellii
CCCCCCACTCCAGAAACCCTCAGTTTGTTTCCTGAGATTAAGAATTCCTCATATCAGTGAGGTCATATGATACATGTCTTTCTCTGATTGACTTATTTCGCTCAGCATAACACCCTCCAGTTCCATCCACGTCGTGGGGCATTGTCTTTTGACCATGTCTGTGTTCTTCCAGTGATTACCCCTCCACCCCATAACCTTACAAAATATGCTAAT
>NW_027956187.1:0-213 GCF_054177405.1 Leptonychotes weddellii
AGAATGATGAAGGTAGGGGCGCCTGGGTGGCTCAGTCGGTTAAGCGACTGCCTTCGGCTCAGGTCATGATCCTGGAGTCCCGGGATCGAGTCCCGCATCGGGCTCCCTGCTCGGCAGGGAGTCTGCTTCTCCCTCTGACCCTCCCCCCTCTCATGTGCTCTCTCTCTCTGTCTCTCTCTCTCAAATAAATAAATAAAATCTTTAAAAAAAAAA
>NW_027956188.1:0-213 GCF_054177405.1 Leptonychotes weddellii
TCTTTACGTTGATATTATTCTAAATTGTAATCTATTAGAGTACCCATTTGCCCTATATTTCTATAAAAGAAATATTAGTACAATATATACAAAAATTCAGCAACTACACATGATTGCTGGGAGCTCAGAACATATTTCCAGAGATAGGTTTCATTAAGTAAGCTAAGTTGCTTTCTGTCACTGTTTACAATAGAAAATTGAATATTATTTGCA
>NW_027956189.1:0-213 GCF_054177405.1 Leptonychotes weddellii
TTTCTTTCTTTCTTTCTTTCTTTCTTTCTCTCTTTCTTTCTTTCTTCTTTCTTTCTTTCTCTCTCTCTCTCTTTCTTTCTTTCTATTTCTTTCTCCCTTTCTCTTTCTTTCTTTCTTTCTTTCTTCCTTTCTTCCTTTCTTTCTTTCTCCCTTTCTTTCTTTCTTTCTCTTTCTTTCTTTCTTTCTTTCTCCCTTTCTTTCTTTCTTTCTTCC
>NW_027956190.1:0-213 GCF_054177405.1 Leptonychotes weddellii
CTTTTTCAGGGGCGCCTGGGTGGCTCAGTCGTTAAGCGTCTGCCTTAGGCTCAGGTCATGATCCCAGGGTCCTAGTATCGAGCCCTGCATCAGGCTCCCTGCTTAGCAGGGAGCCTGCTTCTCCCTCTCCCACTCCCCCCTGCTTGTGTTACCTCTCTCGCTATGTCTCAATCTGTCAAATAAATAAAACCTTTAAAAAAGGGGCGCCTGGGT
>NW_027956191.1:0-213 GCF_054177405.1 Leptonychotes weddellii
GATACAGATTTTCTTTCTGTCTAGATGTTAGTAATAAAATAAGCTTACTTTATTACTTTATTAATTAAACTGTTCATGCATACCATGGAGGAAACATCAAACGGGAAAAGTCCGGGTCTCATACAAAAGAGGAAAGAAAGGAGATAATATCAGAGCAGCAAGCTTGTCATCAGTATTTATTTTCAATGCTATAATTAGCATGGTAAAAGTATG
>NW_027956192.1:0-213 GCF_054177405.1 Leptonychotes weddellii
TCCCTCTCCCTCTGCCCCTCTCCCTGCTCATGCTCATTCGCTCTCTCACTCTCCAATAAATAAATTTTAAAAATCTTAAAAAAAAGACATGGGAAGTGGGATTTTAAAGGGACACCTATATATTTTTTTAAATTTTTTTATTCTTATGTTAATCCCCATACATTACATCATTAGTTTTAGATGTAGTGTTCCATGATTCATTGTTTGTGCATA
>NW_027956193.1:0-213 GCF_054177405.1 Leptonychotes weddellii
AATGCCATGCTCATGACGGTTGAGTAAAATCCACACCACCCGCCCCTGTCCTCTGAGGTCCAAGTCCACAGCTGCCTCCTCTATGAAGCCCTCAGCGATCTCAGATCAGAGCAAGGGTGAATCCCAGGGAGATTTGGTCAGCCAAGATTAACTGAGCACTTACTGTGTACCAGCTGCCTTTCTAATCTGTGTGACCCTCCCAGTCTCCATGCA
>NW_027956194.1:0-1206 GCF_054177405.1 Leptonychotes weddellii
AGGTCCTGCAGCTTTCACTCACTCCGAGGTGCTTCTTATACTCCCATTTGATGGGTGAACAAACCAAGGTGCAGAGAGGTTGTGTGGCCTGCCCAAGGTCACACAACCAGCAGCTGTAGACAGAGAGGGAGGGCCAGAAGGAGTTCCGAAGCCATTTCCACTAGTTCAGGAAATTGAACAAAACAAGACCTAGAGCCAGCCCACCTGAGCTGGGGACCGGAAGTCATCTGTGATGCTCCCCCTCCCACGTCCTGCCCACCGATCATCTGTTCCCAATTCCCAGGTGGTCTCCATCCCCAGGACTTCGCACGCTGCCCCTTCCTGGCTCCCTAAACCTCACGTGTGTCCCCAGGGAGGTGTGGGCAGGTGTGCTGACTTCCTGCCCAGCTGGCGGAGGTGAGCCCTGCGTCACTGTATTGTACTCCTTCCAGCCTCACCCACCCCGGTGCCGTCGGCTTCCTCTTCCACACAGATGTTTCTAGCTGTTCTTTTTACCAGGCATTAACATGGGCTGCTGTACCAGGAACCAGATCCTTCCCATGGGGCTTAGCAAAGATGCCCTTCCTCCCCACTCCCCCACTCTCTATCCACCTTGTCAGTGGGTGTGTCCAACATACCGTGAGCTGGGCTGGGGGCAGCACGACAGCCTCTACCTTGGCCATTCCACTTCAGCTGGGCCAGAGGGTGGGACAGCAGAGGCAGACCCAAACAAGTATGAAGTCCCTGGTGAAACAATCCTAGACTATGATAAATGCGAGGAAGGAAGCCTACTTGGGATGGAGATTGACAGGACCGGCAGGGGTGTCTGCCTGTGGTTGGGTGGGCTTCATCACTTGAGGAAGCCGGAGCCCCGGGAGGGCTTGCGTCCCGCAGATGGGTCTTCGTGGATGCAGGCCCTGGGGTGGAGGGGGCTTGCCAGGGCCCGGGCCTGCCCCCAGCTCTGGCTGCACACCTTCTGCTTGCCTGGCCTTGGAGAGTGGCCTGGGAAGTAGGGCCCTGAGCCCTTGATAAGGAATGTGTGTTTGCTTTTTTAAGCGCAGTGGGAAGTCACAGGAGTGTTTTAATTAAGCAGGGGAGTGTTGTGATCTGGTTTATATTCTTTAAAAAAATTTTTCTCGTTGCTGTGACTCATTTGGGGGAGGCCGTGTTTGTCTTCTAGGCCAGAGGTGGCGGCCGCCTGGGCCAGAGCGCTACAGTGGGTGGTTG
>NW_027956195.1:0-213 GCF_054177405.1 Leptonychotes weddellii
TGTGCATGCATACATGTTCTGTTATCTCTCTGTTCCTCACACTGCCAGGTGGTCCTTGAACGCTGCTTCCTGGGTGACAGCTACGTTCCAGCAAGTTCCTTCTCAGCACTCAGAAGAATTTCTAGGCTGCACAAGGGCATATTCTCTGCTTATCCAGGTGACAGCTACTTAACTCATTACTAGTGGGATGTAACTGTCTACCAATGCTTAATG
>NW_027956196.1:0-213 GCF_054177405.1 Leptonychotes weddellii
ACGTTTTGACCAGCAAAAGGACTCAGGCAGCATCGGGATCTGGGTATTGATTTGAAAACTCTAGAGCACTCTGTGAGGCTACTTCCCTTTGAAGAAAGGGCCCTTTATTGGGCATCACCCTGGGCCTGGCATGGGGTGACAGTGCTGTATGGGCTCTCTGGTTTTAATCCTGCTGGTAAGCCCATGAAGTAGGGGTGACTGGCCCCATTGCAG
>NW_027956197.1:0-213 GCF_054177405.1 Leptonychotes weddellii
AAACTTCCAGTTATAAGACAGATAAGTTCCAAGGATGTAATGTACAGCATGGTGATTAGAGTTAACAATACTGTATTGTATATTTGGAAAGTTGCTAAGAGAGTAGATCTGAAAAGTTCTCCTTGCAAGGAAAAAACATTGTTAACTATGTGAGGTGATGAATGTTGACTCACCTAATTGTGGCAATCATTTCACTCTGTATACATTTATCTA
>NW_027956198.1:0-213 GCF_054177405.1 Leptonychotes weddellii
GCCCAGCACACCTAGAGCTGCCAGCTCTCTGGGTGTTGTCTTGGATCCCCCAGGAGAGAAGCTGGTGAATGTTTTCTCTTAAAATGCTCTCATTCCTGGAGGTCCCAAGAGATCCCATGAGAGTCAGCTTGGATTGTTTCCCCTGTGAGGTTCATAACGTAAAGCCCAAGCTAGTGGGTAGCAGGGTCACATAGATAAGAGACAGATCTACCG
>NW_027956199.1:0-213 GCF_054177405.1 Leptonychotes weddellii
GGGGGATGTGCGCGCGGTGGGGGTCACGTCCGGTGGGGGTCACGTCCGGTGGGGGTCACGTCCGGTGGGGGTCACGTCCGGTGGGACACAGCACAGTAGTGCTGTCAAGGGCTCACCAACAGCTTACCGAGCCCTGGACGACCCCTGACCCCCATTCAACAACCCCATCAGCTCTCCAGCCCTAAGTGGGCTGCACCGCCCCCCCTGCACCCA
>NW_027956200.1:0-213 GCF_054177405.1 Leptonychotes weddellii
TCCAAGGAAGGGGCGCCTGGGTGGCTCAGTCGGTTGAGCGTCTGCCTTCAGCTCAGGTCATGATCCCAGGGTCCTGGGATCGAGCCCCGCATCGGGCTCCCTGCTTCCCGGGAAGCCTGCTTCTCCCTTTCCCACTCCCCCTACTTGTGTTCCCTCTCTCGCTGTGTCTCTCTCTGTCAAATAAATAAATAAAATCTTTTAAAAAAAAAAATC
>NW_027956201.1:0-213 GCF_054177405.1 Leptonychotes weddellii
CAGCTCAGGGGGCTCAAGCTGCAGCTGATCCACATCCAATTAGAAACAGTTTGTAAGCTTTCCTTCCATTACCTTTTTTTTTTTATTCTTATGTTAATCCCCATACATTACATCATTAGTTTTAGATGAAGTGTTACATGATTCATTGTTTGTGCATAACACCCAGTGCTCCATGCAGAATGTGCCCTCCTCAATACCCACCACCAGGCTCAC
>NW_027956202.1:0-213 GCF_054177405.1 Leptonychotes weddellii
CCAACTTTAAACCCCAAGATAGACGATGTGACACAGCAGGACTCCCTCTTCCGTGGCAGGAGTCCTCCGCTGACTTCAGAGGAGGTAGGGGCAGCCAATGTGGAAAACACACTGGAACTTTCCCTTGGAACTGGGCTGTGATGACAAGTGCTTGCCAGGAGCATCATCATCTTTTCCTTGACCCTCTCTCTAGTTTCTGAAGATACAAGAGAA
>NW_027956203.1:0-213 GCF_054177405.1 Leptonychotes weddellii
GACCCCAGCCCCCGCAGCACGACCTGAGGGACAGGAGCACAGGGAGGGTGAGCTACCCCCGAGGCCCCAGATCAGAGCAGAGGCAAAGCAGGAGCAGGCGCGGCACCCACACCCCCCGCACAGCACACCTCCTCATGAATTCTTACAGCAAATCCCCAGAGGGAACTGTGTCCCCATTTTATAGATGAGGACACTGAGGTCAGCACCAGCATG
>NW_027956204.1:0-213 GCF_054177405.1 Leptonychotes weddellii
TATGTTTAAAAAATAAATAAAACCTTCCAGCTTTAAATCTAGAAACGCCACCGACATTTAATTGGCTTTATTCATTGGAAAACATACAGCTCTGGGGCTTCCGATGAACCGATACTCAGTGAGGGGACGGAACTGCCCACTGACTGGGCGGGTGGGTCGCTCAGGGCCCCCCGGGCCTGCCGGCAGGGTGCACCTCACCTCCCCATCCCAGTC
>NW_027956205.1:0-1206 GCF_054177405.1 Leptonychotes weddellii
CAGTTTGTTTCCTGTGATTAAGGATTCCTCATATCAGTGAGATCATATGATACATGTCTTTCTCTGTTTGACTTATTTCACTCAACATAATACCCTCCAGTCTCATTAATAATTTTAGCAAATTCCATTGCCCTTCCATCATCTTTTCTGCAGGGGTTTTCCTGTGTTAGAATTTCAAGCAACGGTTGCGGATGCTTGTGTGAAAGCTAAAGCTACTTTTAACCAACCGGATCTATTCATTGTCGCTCACTGTGTGCCACGGATTGACTTCATCATGAAGAGCTTATCACATTTACTTCACAGAAAAAAGCAGATGCATTGCCCACAATAAGTGCTGAGCTCCTACTTTATATGCTCGATTTGAGAACTAAAATGACCCAAATGTTCAACCTCAGTTTCTGCCTCTAAGAAGTTCTGCCCCTTATGCTCTTGTTTTCTCTGTACCTAAAAAGTATTACAACACAGGATGTCAGCTGTCTCTTACTCTACACTGCCTCTGAATGGGTGAGGTTAGCACAGATTTAAACACATTAATTTATCAGGTTGTAGAGATACAGGAAAAAAGAAAGGTACTCAAATAATAAGAATACGAAAGATATTTGAATGGGAGTCTGAATAGTCCAGGGATCAAACCTCTATTTTAAAACTAAGCAAAGTCAATATCATAAGCCATTCCTTAAAAAATGATGTTCAAGAGATACGCTGAAGTACCATGAAATTTAAAAATAACTTGGATAAAAACTGATGAAAATAAAATACATTATTGTACTGATGAACTGAGATATCAAAATATTACTATTTCACACATCTTGATTAAAAGTATTATAACCCTGGGGCACTGGCTGGCTCAGTCGGTTAAGCGTCTGACTCTTGATTTCGGCTCAGGTCGTGATCTCAGGGTCATGAGACGGGCACCTCAGCACTAAGCATGGAATCTGCTTAAGATTCTCTCTCCCCCTGTCCCTCTCCCTCTCCTCCCCCACTTGCATTCTTTCTCTCTAAAATAAATAATCTCCCTCTTTTTTTTTTTTTTCCCAAGATTTTATTTACTTATTTGAGAGACAGCAAGCGAGCCCACGCAGGGGTGGGGGCACAGGGAGAGGGAGAAGCAGACTCCCCGCTGAGCAGGGAGCCCGACGCGGGGCTCGATCCCAGGACCCTGGGATCATGACTTGAGCCGAAGGCAGACGCTTAACCAACTGAGCC
>NW_027956206.1:0-213 GCF_054177405.1 Leptonychotes weddellii
CACCTAGCTGTGACGTGCCACTCCAAAAGGAAGAATAGACCAAATGGGCTATGACATTATTTTCCCTCTACCAGGGTCTCCTTCTCACCAAGATTGACAAAGAAAGAGGGGAGTAGGTTCTCAGATCTGTTCTCCCCAGTAGGTAGCTGCTTCCCTGCTTTCTGCTTAAAGTAATCCCCTAACAGTTGGAGCTGATGCCGGAATGCCCACCAT
>NW_027956207.1:0-213 GCF_054177405.1 Leptonychotes weddellii
TTGGGGGACCTCCGGAAGAGAGGAGTTCACCCAAATTTATAGATACTACAGGTGAAATCTGTCCGTGAGTTCTTAGTTTCCTAGCCTCAAGAGGTTCTTAAAAATCCAATCTGAGATTCCTTATAAAAACTTCCAGAAAGGCAAATACAAGAAGCCCTAATACGGAAATTATTATTCTTGCTGCACCTCTGTAAACAACCAGGCCAAATCAGA
>NW_027956208.1:0-213 GCF_054177405.1 Leptonychotes weddellii
TTCATTTTGCACCAGGCCCTGCAAATTATCTCACTAGTCCTGCTAGTCACCCATGAACAACTAAGCCTCAAGCCTCATTTTTAAAAACACAGCGTTTGGGGTTTAGAATTGTGTTCTTTGCTTTTTATTACCTAGCTGGGCCCAATGCCTTTATGGAAAGTACTTTCCCTTGCTTCAGTGAATCCTCTCCTGGAAACACGTGATGTTATCAAG
>NW_027956209.1:0-213 GCF_054177405.1 Leptonychotes weddellii
ATTAAAAAAACAAAAACAACAACAACAACAACAAAATCCTAGTTAATATTGAAAAGAAAAATATAATTTTGGCAATAGGTAGCATTTCAGGGAACACGAAACACCTACTAAGGACGAAACCACACAAAAGGCATTATTCATGCGATGAGCACCAAAACACTTGTTCTCACTTATTTGTCCTTAGCCCCCAGGTGCAGCCGACAAGGGAACCCG
>NW_027956210.1:0-213 GCF_054177405.1 Leptonychotes weddellii
GGGTATTGAGGGGGCCACATTCTGCATGGAGCACTGGGTGTTATGCACAAACAATGAATCATGGAACACTACATCTAAAACTAATGATGTAATGTATGGAGATTAACATAAGAATTAAAAAAAAATTTAAAAAAATTAAAAAATAAAAATAAAATGAGCAGAGTTTTAATGATATGCTCTTGCTTGTGGATAATGGGGAAAGGTACTGGGAAA
>NW_027956211.1:0-213 GCF_054177405.1 Leptonychotes weddellii
GAGTGAGCAGTTCTGCTCTTTAAGGGAGCTCTGTGGACTGGCATGGTGTGGGGAAGGCCAGTGGGAAGTGGCTTCCATCAGCACCCTCAAAGGATGACTTCTGGTAAAGCCTTTTCTGGTCACAAAAACAGAAAAGGCAGAGGCCAAGGTGAGGCCAAGGCCTTCCAAGGACCCACATGGGGACCAACAAGTTGACTGGGTATTACCCATTGA
>NW_027956212.1:0-213 GCF_054177405.1 Leptonychotes weddellii
TTTATTTATTTGACAGAGAGAGAGAGCACAAGTAGGGGGAACAACAGACACGGGAGAGGGAGAGGCAGGCTCCCTGCTGTGCAAGGGCCCAGTGCGGGGCTCAGTCCCAGGACCCTGGGATCATGACCTGAGCCGAAGGCAGAGGCTTAACCGACTGAGCCACCCAGGTGCCCCCCAAATTGATTTTAAAAAGACAATAGTAACAGTAACAAC
>NW_027956213.1:0-213 GCF_054177405.1 Leptonychotes weddellii
TTGCATGGAGCACCGGGTGTTATATGCAAATAATGAATCATGGAACACTACATCAAAAACTAATGATGTAATGTACGGTGATTAACATAACATAATAAAATTTTAAAAAATTCTTTTTGAGTTTACCCATCTCTGGAAGACATTGAGAGGCTGATACCTGACTCTGCAGAACACAGCAATATCCTCTGAGAAACACAAAAACCAACCTCAGGA
>NW_027956214.1:0-213 GCF_054177405.1 Leptonychotes weddellii
TTCTATAGGACCCAGTTTTCTCTCCTATAAAAACCTACTTTCAGAGAAGTCTGAAACCAAACAGTTGTCTCATATACTTAGATAAAGGTATAAATTGACAACATTGCATTTGAGTTACCTCTCTCATACACTTTCATTTTAAATGGAGACAAGGTCCTGGCAATTTAAGTCCAAATACATTATATTTATGAATTACCAAACATTAAAACAAGA
>NW_027956215.1:0-213 GCF_054177405.1 Leptonychotes weddellii
GGGGAAGGCAGGCTGCCTGAAGTCCATGGCACCACCCAGGGCAGGGACGAGGGAGGCACGGGAGGGGCTCACCCACACCAACACTGCTGGATGCACCAGACGCTGACAGAGGGGGGCCAGGACCGGGACCTTCAAGGACCATGACGGGCATGGTGGGCAGAAGCCTGAGGGCTGCCCTTCACCACCTGTGCTGGGAGCCAGGGGCTGCACCAG
>NW_027956216.1:0-1206 GCF_054177405.1 Leptonychotes weddellii
GTTATAATAACATATGTATCTTGTGAAATATACACAGATACAAACATTATGGGTAATTTTGCAACATATTTATACTTTATATATATATATAATTTTGTTCCATTTGTTTTAAGCTTACTTTACTCCTATTAAGATTTACCATGCTGTGAAAATCCTTTGAAAGCATCATTTAAAAAAATGTTGTGTAGTAATCTGTACTGGGAAATCCTATCACTTACTGAATTTTTTTTTCACATTTTGATGTTATAAACAACATTGCAGTGAACGGTATTTTATAAAGGTATTACATGCTGATTATTTCAGGGCCAAGGGCATTTCTTTTTTTTTCTTTTAAAGATTTTATTTTTATTTATTTGAGAGAGAGAGAATGAGAGACAGAGAGCATGAGAGGGAGGAAGGTCAGAGGGAGAAGCAGACTCCCTGCTGAGCAGGGAGCCCGATGCGGGACTCAATCCCGGGACGCCAGGATCATGACCTGAGCCGAAGGCAGTCGCTTAACCAACTGAGCCACCCAGGCGCCCTGGCCAAGGGCATTTCTAAGGTGATTCAAAAGTATCACTTCAAGTAAGTAGCAAACCAGATAACTAAGTCCTTAAGATGAGAAATGGTTTAATCCCATCCCTGTTTGCATGGAAACATTGCATTGAACCAATTTAGAGTCAAGTGTTCTTTCTAACCTTAAAATTTTCCAAATGTACCTGATGCCTTTATGAAAAAAGTCCTAAAATAGAAATCTGAATTTATGGACATTAGAAGTGGCTATTCAATTTACAAAAGATGTGATACATATAGTTCAGTCAAGATACCAAACATCTTGAGAATGATTGCACTTAACTTTGGAGGGGGGGCGTGAGAAGCAAGTGTGGAACTAAAGATCCTTTGGAAAATCTCATGAAAACTATGGCTCCTGCAATCAAAAAAATGTCCCTGTGTGGGTATACCCATATTTTTGGCCCTCTGCTGGATGTGATGATGGTCCATCTGTGATCCTCAGGTTGAGGCCCCTCCTGTAGCATTTGAACATGACTCAGGACTTCAGTTCACTGAGGCATTTCAAACAAAATCACTTTCTATTTGTACAGTATTTTATAAAAAAAAGTCTTTTCCTTTCAGGTTTGATTCAAGCACCCCAATTGACTGAAATAAATAACATGAGCATTTCTGATGATATTTAGGTTTTTTAAAAAATAGTTTTACTGTTGAGCT
>NW_027956217.1:0-213 GCF_054177405.1 Leptonychotes weddellii
GCAGAACTGTCCTCCTGTCATAAAAGGATAAGAGCTGGATTTGATTCTTGCCCACAAGAAGGGTCATCTCATTTGAGCCACAGGTTTAGACACTGCAGAGGCTTTCAGTTAAAGATGATACTTAGTTTGAAAAGAAAGAATAATTTTATTTTTGTCAGGTACTTGCCTATAGCAAAATAAATAAGAGCATGAGATTGTATGTAAAAAATGGAC
>NW_027956218.1:0-213 GCF_054177405.1 Leptonychotes weddellii
GGTGGGCGTTAGAGTGACTTCTCTCATCATCACTCTCAGTGACCGACTTGAGAAATCTGTGCTTCTTGTCCCCACACCTTGGGTTGCTCTCTGGTAAATTAGCGGTCTTGGTTCTTTTATTTATTTATTTTATTTTTTTATTCTTATGTTAATCCCCATACATTACATCATTAGTTTTAGATGAAGTGTTCCATGATTCGTTGTTTGTGCATA
>NW_027956219.1:0-213 GCF_054177405.1 Leptonychotes weddellii
AACAACAAAAAAAGAAAGGAAAGGAAGAGGAAGAACTATGTGAGGTGATAGATATGTTAATTAGTTTGACCGTGGTGATTATTTCACACTGTACAAATAGGTATATCAAAACATTGAGGTCAGGGGCAGAGCAAGATGGCGGAGGAGTAGGAGACCTGGATTTCATCTCCTCTCAGGAATTCAGCTGGATAGGGATCAAACCATTCTGAACAC
>NW_027956220.1:0-213 GCF_054177405.1 Leptonychotes weddellii
AATAATATCATTTTCTCCCAGTTAATACCAATAAGGTAATGAATAAGTTTATCCTTGGATAAACTTGTTAACTGAGGTCATCAAAGTTAATAATTCCAATTTCTACAGTTCAGTGAATTACTATTTAAATGAGGAGTCCCGCCCTGCAGGATTCATCCAGATCCCCTGCATCCTGAATTATATCAAGGCATTATGGTCAGGAGCTGCCTGTTA
>NW_027956221.1:0-213 GCF_054177405.1 Leptonychotes weddellii
CTGAGATGCGGTCAGTGGCTCTGTGCCCACGTGGCCAGTCAGTATGTGCTCCCAACCCTGTCTTCGTGCCGAGTTCTCGGGCTCCTTATTCTCTGTTGTTTTTCCCCGGATTTGCTCCTGGGCTGCGTGCTAGCACTGTGCTGGGCGTCCTGCTTGCAGACGGCAGATGGACAGAGTGCTCAGCCTCCAAGATGGAGAGGGTCAGTCCTTCAT
>NW_027956222.1:0-213 GCF_054177405.1 Leptonychotes weddellii
CTTCATCTCTGGAAAATGCCTTTAATATTTCAACCTTAGTATGATGCTTGCTATTGATTAAGGCAATTCTATTTATATTTTTCTAGAAATTAAAAAATAATAAATGCATATTGAATTTTATCAAATGTTTTTTATGCATTAATTGAGATAATCATGATTTTCTTCCTTTGTTCTGTTCTAACTTTGGTAGACAGAAAGAGATCCATATCCTAA
>NW_027956223.1:0-213 GCF_054177405.1 Leptonychotes weddellii
TAAATAAAATCTTAAAAAAAAAAAAAAAAGAAAAGAAAAAAAAACGTTACTAGCAATTACTGGCAGAACATGCCAGTGCCCAAGGGTGGTGAGGAGAATGGCTAGCCATGCTTAGTATGAGTTAAAGGTTCACAAAAAGCTTCCTAAGACATGAGTTATAATCCAGGACAAGGGAGAGTGGCATTTACAGAAGTAGGGCTAGGGCGAGGACAG
>NW_027956224.1:0-213 GCF_054177405.1 Leptonychotes weddellii
AACCCCAACGAGGACTCCAACACAAACCCTTCCTTATAAAGAACAGGGAGGATAAAGATGGGGGCTAAAATAGCCCACAGGGTTTTATCAGAAAGGAGGGAATTGGAGCCATTTGCTTCTTTTTTTTTTTTTATTCTTATGTTAATCCCCATACATTACATCATTAGTTCTAGATGAAGTGTTCCATGATTCATTGTTTGTGCATAACACCCA
>NW_027956225.1:0-213 GCF_054177405.1 Leptonychotes weddellii
CAAGACACCAGCAAGAAAAGGAACTCGAAAGCTTTGCAGGCAGTAAAGCACCTCGTCTTGTTTCTCTTTTCAGGGCTTCAGGCTACCAGTGTGCTGGGTCAGCTGGAAGGGTGCCAGGCTCTGCTCAGGGTGGGTGGGTGAGGGGTGATTTGTTGGTTCGGATTCAGGGGCTGTTCCGGCTTCTACCACCTTCCCAGCCAACCCGGTTTGTCA
>NW_027956226.1:0-213 GCF_054177405.1 Leptonychotes weddellii
CAGGGAGGGATTCGGTGCCCCTCCCCCACAGCCCATGTCAGCTGATACCGAGGCTGTGACCAGGGGCCAGAGACTGACTTCCAGCAGCATCTCCGTGCACAGTAACCCCACAGGGTGATTGGGGCCGACTGGGGCAGGCGCCCCTGCAGAGGAGACTCTGGGTGTCCTGACCACAGCTCCCTTCCCCCAGCAGCGGGGGCTGGCTGACACACA
>NW_027956227.1:0-1206 GCF_054177405.1 Leptonychotes weddellii
CATAAGAATAAATAAAATGTTAAAAAAAAAGAATGATATTCTCATTAATCTTTGTGTTTTAGCTCTCTCATAAATCTTAGTACTACAGATAAGTGGTTGACAGAAGCAAGTCTTGTCAAATATGCAAATGAGGGAGAATAATTACAAGGAAAGGTTATTTCTTGATGAATGTGTTCTATTTCTTAAGGGAGTAAAAACCAAATTTAATTAAAATATTTTTTTGTAAAAATTAATGTGAAGATAAATTTTCCCAGTTTGTCTTCATTAAACCCACCATTTTGTGTACTCCACTTTTTGTTTTATTAATTTTATTTGGTTGTGTGTTACCACTTCTTACTAGTTAATTAATGGCTAGTTTATTTTAAAAGATGAAAATGGTTGACTATATTAAAGATTAAAAAATAGAGATTCTCCCTCATAAAATGGATGATGTATGAGACTCCTACAGAAGGTCTAAAAACATCCCAAACAATAATTTATAATGATTTTTATATTTATTTATTTGATGATTTTTAAATAAAGAAGAAATACAATGTGCTTTAAAAGATGACAAATGCAGGGCGCCTGGGTGGCTCAGTCGGCTAAGTTTCTGCCTTCGGCTCAGGTCATGATCCCAGGGTCCTGGGATAGCCCTGCATCGGGCTCCTTGCTCAGCAGGGAGCCTGCTTCTCCCTCTCCCACTCCCCCTGCTTGTGTTCCTACTCTCACAGTCTCTTTCTCTGTCAAATAAATAAAATCTTAACAAAAAAAAAAAGATGATGAATGCGATCACATGCATAAACCTTAGCATCTTTTTAGGAATTTAAAAAAGCCAGAACTGGTAGATTATGTTTAGAACATTTTTGATATTGAAAGAAGAGATAAAGCAGCTGGGATAGTTTCAAGAATATAGTTGGAATTTTTTTCAGGCTTTTAGATGATTTATCTTTTATTCAAAATTATGTATATTTTTAAAAGTTTGTGCTGTACTTGAGGGCAAACAATAGTCTACTCTCATAATTTATGGTGGTTATTTCTATAAGGTCGTGTGAACACTGAATTAGTGAATACCAAAGCTTTGCTCTAGGGGAAATACAGGATCAGGTTCCTGTGAACCTCTGGTCACAATACTTTCAGCAACTGATCAATCCATAACCTTGTTTTTGAATACACTTTTGAATACCTTCTGTTTGAATACACTTTATTTAATATATATTGATGATTTAT
>NW_027956228.1:0-213 GCF_054177405.1 Leptonychotes weddellii
CACAAAAGTATGCAATGATACTCAATTTCGAAGTCATTTTTAAGTGAAGAAGTGGTTCAAGTTGGAGACACTTATTACAAAAATGCATAAAACCACTGGTTTTACCAAGCTCTTTATTCTACACTGCCTGAGACACTGATTTAGCCTGGTGACAGTAATAACCGAGTCACAGCTAACCAGGCTCCAAAGCAACTCAACAATTCCAGTGCTTCT
>NW_027956229.1:0-213 GCF_054177405.1 Leptonychotes weddellii
TGGCAGGTCCAAGGTGGTATTACTGGTTTTGGACAGGCTAGATTCAGGGGCTCAGAAAATGTTACCAGGTTTCTTTTTGTCTCTCAGTTCTGCTTGCCTCTACTTCACTTCATTCTCAGATGCAATTTCTGTTATGGTATATAAATACAAGGGAATATTACCGGCAATGTGTGACAACAGGGGTAAACCTTGAAGACCTATGCAAAGGAAATC
>NW_027956230.1:0-213 GCF_054177405.1 Leptonychotes weddellii
TGTCATCCTGTCTCCAAATACCCGTTGGAAAATTTTTGTGTGCACATCTCTCCTGGAATTATGAAAATACACAAGCATTTGAGGAAGAGGCAGACAGAAAAACAATCTATTAAACCTCTCAGTAATGCTGATTCTGTCTGCCTCTACCTAATACTAGTCATTTTCAATAATACGATCTTCTTTAGGAGCGAGAGGCAAACCTTAAACACTTTT
>NW_027956231.1:0-213 GCF_054177405.1 Leptonychotes weddellii
AAAAGAAAGGAAGGAAGAAAAGAAAGAAAAGAAAGACTCCCTGAAATTTAGTTGCTTTAGAACACTGGGCAAATTATTTAACATCTCTGAGCCTCTTTTTTCTCACCAGTAAAAACTGGATAATGAGCTTTTCTCAGGGTGGTTGGCAGTAATCTATAAAGCGAGAAAAGCACACAACTCATGCAGGACACAAGACAAATACTAACCAGTGTG
>NW_027956232.1:0-213 GCF_054177405.1 Leptonychotes weddellii
CAAATAAAATCTTCAAAAAAAAAAAAAATGAGAATAGGTAACAGGAACTCAACACACCATCAAATGTAATAACATTTGCATTATAGGGATCCTAAAAGGAGAAAGGAGAGAAAAGGGGGCAGAGGATACCTTTGAAGAATTAATAGCTGAAAACTTTACAAATCTGGGGAAGGAAACAGAAATCCAGATCCAGGAGGAATAGAAATCTCCAAA
>NW_027956233.1:0-213 GCF_054177405.1 Leptonychotes weddellii
GAAGTACCGGAGGGGCTCATGCCCTGCCACTGGCCGGCTCTGGAATGCACTCTGCAGCCCAGGCTGGGAGCGCACCTGTCAGCGGGAGCCCGGGGCTCTGGTCACCAGCTGAAACCAGCTGCCCTTCTCTGGCAGGAGGCGGGGGGCCCAGTCCTCACTACACAACGGCTGCCCACCCGCCTTGCCTGCCTGGCCCTGTGGCCCCTTCCGGAG
>NW_027956234.1:0-213 GCF_054177405.1 Leptonychotes weddellii
GTTAGGTGCACCTGGAATCTTCTCCAGGGTAGACCATGCCCCGGGCTACAAGACAGTAAACAGCATAGAAAATCTATCAGAAGTCAACCACACAAGGAAATTTGAGAAAGCCACAAATATTTGCAAGTTAAAGAACAGGCTTCTGAATAATCCATGTGTCAAAAAAGAAATCATGAAGATAATTAGAAAGTGCTTTGGGTTGGATGAAGATGA
>NW_027956235.1:0-213 GCF_054177405.1 Leptonychotes weddellii
ACAGTTCCCGAACCGGTAGAGAATAAATTCATTTCCCTGACCGGAGGGTTAAGGTGTTTATTCTGTAAGTTTATATCAGTACTTTATTCTAGAAAGATCTGAGGGTATTTTTAAAAACTGTTATTCTTAAGTTTTATTACAATGTTAGAAAAAATTAGTTAAAATTACACCAAAATCAGTTTTTAAATTCTTTTTTTTTTGAGGGGGGGAGGG
>NW_027956236.1:0-213 GCF_054177405.1 Leptonychotes weddellii
GGTTAGCCTGGTAATGGGTATTGAGGAGGGCACATTCTGCGTGGAGCACTGGGTGTTATGTACAAACAATCATGGAACACTACATCTAAAACTAATGATGCAATGTATGGGGATAATATAAGAATAAAAAAAATTAAAAAAAAAAAGGAGGGCATGTTCTGCATGGAGCACTGGGTGTTATGCACAAACAAGGAATCATGGAGCACTACATCA
>NW_027956237.1:0-213 GCF_054177405.1 Leptonychotes weddellii
ATGTACTGATCCGCCTCCCACATGGACTGGAGCCCAGAGGTGGTGGGGGCTGAGCTGCCCATGGGGACAGAGACTGCGCCTGGGATTCCTGAGCATCAGCCTGGTCCCAGGAGAGCAGGTGTTGAGGGCACGTCCTGGCTGCCCTGGTGACATGACCTTAGTCACATTGGTTGTCCCTGGAGTTTCCTCGGATGGGGATTCTGCCTCTTGGAC
>NW_027956238.1:0-1206 GCF_054177405.1 Leptonychotes weddellii
CTCTCTCACTGTGTCTCTCTCTGTCAAATAAATAAATAAAATCTTAAAAAAAAAATCAAAACTTCAATATAAGTTAAGAAAGTAAAAGGATAAACAAATTTCCTTCTAAGTAAAAGATAAGAGAATAATAGTAGAGAAAGTATAAGGAAAATGAAAATTAATAGGAATTCAAACATACACCTGATTGAAATTCCATAAACAAATTCCAAAAATAGGGGCGTCTGGGTGGCTAAGTCATTAGGCGTCTGCCTTCGGCTCAGGTCGTGATCCCAGGGTCCTGGGATCGAGCCCCGCATCGGGCTGGCTGTTCCGCGGGAAGCCTGCTTCTCCCTCTCCCGCTCCCCCTGCTTGTGCTCCTGCTCGAGCTATCTCTCTCTCTATCAAATAAATAAATAAAATCTTTTTTTTAAAAAAAGGAATCACAATGGAAAATTCAAAAGATTTGAGGCATTTCAGGACATAAGTAGTCTCTGGGAAAATAGTTACTGTTTATACTAGGTTTTGGGGGGTACCGAAGACATCTGTACTTTTAGGTCTTTTATAAATACAGACATGCACTGAAGCAATTCAAACATGAACAGCCTGGAGGACATTACCTGAGATCTTGCACTTGTGAGCACACCAGGTCCTGCCACAGAGTCGTTGCCAGCTCACACTCATCCTCTCACTGGGTGTTCCCCTTGAAGACTGAATGAGGAGGAAGGTATTCCTTCCTGTCCATAAATCCCTCTGCTCTATGCCTGTACCAGATGCAAGGTGGCTGCTCGACCTCACAGCGGTCATCGTGCGGATTTTCGCCAGAAAAGGAAACAATACTATAACAGGATTTGAGGATTTGATGGAATATGAAAAAAATAACTCACTTGTCCTCAATGTTGGGACTTTTCTTTCAAGCAATAGAAATTCAATTGCATTTTCTTCATGTGTTCCATTTTATCTTTTTTGCTTCTGCTGTGTTAAATTTCTCACCCAGGGTGCTCAGGGTCTCTTGTGAGACAAGACTGAGGTATCGTAGAGATGAAGGTTTTTATTTTCTTTTTTATACTCATCTGTCCTGTTTGACTTTCTAGCCATGTGTATTCATTTCTTTTTGTCAATAGCAGTTACGTATGTGGTGACTTCAAAGCCACTATCAGTATGTTCTTTATAATTCTCTACCAAAAACACTGAAAGGTTATTAAAAATAAACAAATGCGAGATTAATAC
>NW_027956239.1:0-213 GCF_054177405.1 Leptonychotes weddellii
GGACATATAGAAGGGACTCCTAAGTCACTATGGGGGGTTTTGGAAGGCTTCCTGGAAGAAGAGATATTTTAGATGAGATTGGAAAGTTGAATAGGCATTAACCAGACGAAGGGATGAAGGGAAAGAATGTTCTAGACATAGGAGTAAACACAGGGAGACGAGAGGAACTGTTTTTTTTTTTTAAAGATTTTTTTTTTTTTGGGGCGCCTGGGT
>NW_027956240.1:0-213 GCF_054177405.1 Leptonychotes weddellii
ATAAAAACAATATTTTAAGTATGCCATTTATTGTTATTTTGCTATTCTTCTCAGTCTACTTCTTTTTATGTTAAAAAAATTTTTATTGTTATGTTAATCACCATACATTACATCATTAGTTTTTGATGTAGTGTTCCATGATTCATTGTTTGCGTATAACACCCAGTGCTCCATGCAGAACGTGCCCTCTTTAATACCCCTCACCAGGCTTGG
>NW_027956241.1:0-213 GCF_054177405.1 Leptonychotes weddellii
CCCAGTACTGAACGCAAGAGTCCAGCTGAGAACTGGCCAGTATAGGGGGAAAGGACCATGAATCCCTCATTCCTGATCTTGTAAGATATATCTTGGCTAATCTAGTCCAAGATTGCAGACTCACTGTCAACAAAAGCCATCAAAACTTTTCCATACTGCTTACAGAAAAGACCAACCCTTGATAGTTCATTTCCATTGAATATTTTTCTTCAC
>NW_027956242.1:0-213 GCF_054177405.1 Leptonychotes weddellii
CACAGATGCTTTTATAGGTATTTTACTTGTATTGTCACAACTCCAAATCATGTTGCTGATTACCAAGGGAAATAATACCCGTGCTCTGTGTCTACAGTTGTTTGGACCAAAGGATAACTGGTAACATTAAGAAAAGGCTGACTTTATTAAGGGTGATTTTTAGGTGGAGGTGTGTATGGAGGGAAAAGATCCAGTCTTACTAGAAGAGAAGAC
>NW_027956243.1:0-213 GCF_054177405.1 Leptonychotes weddellii
TTTCCCTGCGCGTCTCCCTGGCGAACCCGCAAGAGGACGTTCCTTAGACACAAACAGGCAGGCTGGCCCTTCCCCGCACACGGCCCGGGGGCCTTCTCCTGGGGACAGTGTCCCTGCCCAGGGGAAGCGAGGCCCATTACACCGGACGCTCGTTAAGTAGGGTGTGGGGCTGTGTCGCCTCCGGCTGGCGCCTCAGGAGGAAGTGGCCACTGG
>NW_027956244.1:0-213 GCF_054177405.1 Leptonychotes weddellii
TTTCATTTTTTCATCTGTTCCCCTATGATCCTCTGCCTTATTTCTCAAATTCCACATATCAGTGAGATCATCTGATAATTGTTTCTCTGATTGACTTATTTTGCTTAGCATAATACCCTCTAGTTTCATCCATGTTGTTGCAAATGGCAAGATTTCATTTTTTTGATGGCTGCATAATATTCCATTGTATATATATATACCACATCTTCTTTA
>NW_027956245.1:0-213 GCF_054177405.1 Leptonychotes weddellii
TGGCCGCCCCAGAAAGCGGGGCCCAGCTGCCCTGGCTCAGCACGGGGAGGGTGAGGCACGACTAAACTCTTCTTCATGGCTCATGAATGGCGGTGGGATTGGGCTCAACCCTTTGACAACGGTTTGCTGTCTTTTCACAAAGCTGAACATAAACTTCTTTATGAAGTCTCTCCAGAAACTCTACCCACGGATCTATTCCCAAGAGAAAAGAGT
>NW_027956246.1:0-213 GCF_054177405.1 Leptonychotes weddellii
CTTCGGCTCAGGTTATGATCCTGGAGTCCCGGAATCGAGTCCCGCATCGGGCTTCCTGCTCGGCGGGGAGTCTGCTTCTCCCTCTGACCCTCCCCACTCTCATGTGCTCTCTCTCAAATAAATAAATAAATAAAAAATCTTTAAAAAAAAAAAAGAATTATAAGGAATATAAAGTAAGATTTTTTTTTTAAGATTTTTTTATTTATTTTTTGA
>NW_027956247.1:0-213 GCF_054177405.1 Leptonychotes weddellii
ATGCCACTCAGGGATCAAAAGGAGCAAATCATTGCTCTACACAACCTGGATGGAGCGCAACAGAATTGTGCGGAGTGACAAAAAGCCCACCTCAAATTCTTAATCTCAGGAAACAAACTGAGGGTTGCTGGAGTGGGGGGTGGGGTGGGAGGGATGGGGTGGCTGGGTGATAGACACTGGGGAGGGTATGTGCTATGGTAAGTGCTGTGAATT
>NW_027956248.1:0-213 GCF_054177405.1 Leptonychotes weddellii
TGTCATCCTGTCTGCAAATACCCGTTGGAAAATTTTTGTGTGCACATCTCTCCTGGAATTATGAAAATACACAAGCATTTGAGGAAGAGGCAGACAGAAAAACAATCTATTAAACCTCTCAGTAATGCTGATTCTGTCTGCCTCTACCTAATACTAGTCATTTTCAATAATACGATCTTCTTTAGGAGCGAGAGGCAAACCTTAAACACTTTT
>NW_027956249.1:0-12458 GCF_054177405.1 Leptonychotes weddellii
CATACAAATGGCTAACAGACACATGAAAAAATGTTCATCATCATTAGCCATCAGGGAAATTCAAATCAAACCACATTGGGATACCACCTTACACCAGGTAGAATGGCAAAAATCGACAGGGCAAGAAACAACAAATGTTGGAGAGGTTGTGGAGAAAGGGGAACCCTCTTACACTGTTGGTGGGAATGCAAGTTGGTACAGCCACTTTGGAAAACAGTGTGGAGGTGCCTCAAAAAATTAAAAATAGAGCTACCCTATGACCCAGAAATTGCACTCCTGGGTATTTACCCCAAAGACACAGATGTAGTGAAAAGAAGGGCCATATGCACCCCAATGTTCATAGCAGCAATGTCCGCAATAGCCACACTGTGGAAAGAGCCGAGATGCCCTTCAACAGATGAATGGATAAAGAAAATGTGGTCCATATATACAATGGAATATTATTCAGCCATCAGAAAGGTTGAATACCCAACTTCTACATCAACATGGATGGGACTGGAGGAATTATGCTAAATAAAACTTCTATTTCTTATATAGAACCCAAATTCAGTAAACTTTGCCATATACTATTCATAAATGGCATTATAAATAAGAGCTCATTCTATAACTTTTTAAATCCTTTCTGCAAAAGTCATCAGCTAAATATTTTTACTTGCATGGGAATGCAGGAAATGATTATAAAGGGATTAGTGGGAAGTCATAAAATATTTGTTGAGTACCATTCGCATACACTGAGTTTATTTTCCCTGAGAATATTATTATTAGTGACTTCCAAATTGCTCATAAAACTGTATCTTTCCACTTAAAAGTCCATCAGAATACCTAATGGCTAATCCACAACTCAAGCAAATTTACCATCTGTCATGATAAATGTGCTCTTACTTGAATGTAGGGGTTCCAAGGAAATCTTTGTGGCATCGCATACCTGTATGGTAAATCATCTTCAGCTTCCAGGACCCTTCCTTTCTTACCTGTCGGTGCTAACTACAATCTAAGGCAATTAAAGAGCCATTTGTTTCACTCAGTTTAAAATCAGTTTAAAACAAGTATTTCTAAAGCCATTGGAGAACCTGGTTCTTTTCATCATAAAACATTGTAGATCTTTCCCAAATCATCTCTGGTCCAGAGGCCCTGGTGAGATGCATTCCCTTTATCCATCCTCCACCCTGATGCAGGAATCTTGTATCCCAGTAAAATAAAAATACAGTTAGGAGCGCCCGGGTGGCTCAGTTGGTTAAGCATAGGACTCTTGATTTCGGCTCAGGTCATGATCTCAGGGTTGTGAGATCGAGCCCTACCTCAGGCTTCGTGCTGGGTATGGAGCCTGCTTAAGATTCTCTCTCTCCTTCTCCCTCGAGCCCCTCCCTCATTCAAAACTTCCAATTAATGTCCAAACAGAAATACATATTTAGCAGTGGATCTGAATCAGATGATACACTGACTCTGGTTGGCTTTCATCAAGTAATGAGCAAAGATCTGTTCCAGTTGCCACATTCAGTGCCTGAATTATTTGGCTTTAATCATTTGTTAGATCCTTAAAGGAATAGTGTGATAGGGAACTCCTATGCCAATCTCCTATTGCAGTCCACACCCAGACCTCCATATCTATCCATCTCTCTCCCTCCCTCTCCCCTACCCCTCTCTTTCCACATACAACTATCACTTTGAGTATAGTTCTGGGTTTTTTGTTTGTTTGTTTGTTTTTTCTGGTGACTATCTGATAAACCAGTTGAAAATGATGTGTCTGTTAGGATGGCCACCATCCACTCAGATTCTCTTCTCTCCTATCCCGTTTTCCTACCATTCCATCTGCCCTTGATCCTTAAGGGACTTACCACTGGGCTACAAAGGCATCAGAATCCTGGAATAGAAAGAGAGAAGTTATCAACTACAACATTTCCCAGTATATTCCCACTCATAGCAACATTAAATATGATAAAACTACTTTCTAGCAACAGACCCTGGAAGCTGGCTACTCTCCCCAAGGCTTATGCCAACAAATTGAAATAAAACAAGAGTTGAATGTAAATTACAAAGATATGTAATTTCTGCTGAAGAAACACCTCCTATTTTTCTACACAAACCCAACTCTCCCCAAATTCCACTATCTCCTTAAGATTATGCTAATACTCAAGTTGTAGGGGGAAAAAAAAGAACTATGGTAGAAGAAAAGAAGGCAGAGGGGAAGATAGGAGAGAAAATTAAGAAAATTTCTTAAGATTAATAAAATTAACTGTGGTGTAGCTATTATGGAAAATAGAATGGAGATTACTCAAAATTTAAAGGGGTGCCTGGGTGGCTCAGTCAGTTAAGCATCTGCCTTGGGCTCAGGTCATGATCCCAGGTTCCTGGGATCATGCCCCACATTGGGCTCCCTGTTCAGCAGAGAGCCTGCTTCTCCCTCTCCCTCTACTGCTCCCCCTGCTTGTGCTCTCTCTCTCTCTGTCAAATAAATAAAT
Organism: Leptonychotes weddellii; assembly: GCF_054177405.1. Taxonomy (NCBI): domain Eukaryota; kingdom Metazoa; phylum Chordata; class Mammalia; order Carnivora; family Phocidae; genus Leptonychotes; species Leptonychotes weddellii. The sequence continues at coordinate 2,460 of NW_027956249.1, forward strand.
AAAATCTTAAAAAAATTAAAAATAGAATTATCATATGATCTAGCAATTCTACTTTTGGGTATTTATCTGACGAACATGAAAACACTAACTTGAAAAAATATATGCAACTCTATGTTCATTGCAGCATGATCTGCAATAGCCAAGGAAACAACCCAAGTGTCTACTGATGGATGAATGAATGATGAAAAAAATGTGGTGTACATATACACACACATATATATGCACTGGAATATTATTCAGCCATAAAAAAGAATGAAATCTTGCCATTTGTAACAACATAGATGGACCTCGAGGCATTTTGCTAGATGAAATAAATCAGACAGGAAAGACATATACCACCTGATCTCACTTATACGTGGAATCTAAAAACAACAACAACAACAACAAAACCACAGACACACACAACAAAAAACCTAAAACAAAAAACCTAAGCTCATAGATACAGAGAAGAGATTGGTAGTTGCTAGAGGCTGGGGGTTCTTGAAGGGTATCAAAAGATACAAGCTTCCAGTTATAAAATAAGTCATGGGGATGTAATGTACAACATGGTGACTATAGTTAATACTGTATTGCATATTTGGAAGTTGTTAAGAAAGAAAGTAAATTATAAAAGTTTTCATCATAAGAAAAAAAATGTAACTATGTAAGGTGACAGATACTAACTAGAGTTATTGTAGTGATCATTTCACGATTATACAGATATCGAATCATAGGGGGAAGATTTTTGAGAAAGTTTAAACAAATATACTTATTTACAGTGTCTTTTACCAGTCTAAAACACTTTGTGATTTTTAAGAATATAAAAATGTAACCTACATAGCTTAATTTGATCACTAAAATAATCATCTTTGACACATTAAAAAGTGCAATTGACTCAGATGATTGCAGTTTTTAAAAATTTAATGAGCTACCAACTCTGGAACTTACTGTTAACTTATGAGAAGCAAGATGAAACTTAAGAATATAAAAAGCTATAAATTTCATCATACAGCAAATGAGGTTAACTGGGTTAATTTTTACCTACCCACTGGATAGAAAATTCTTTTTTTAAAAGATGCTAAGAAGGGGCGCCTGGGTGGCTCAGTCGGTTAAGCGTCTGCCTTCAGCTCAGGTCATGATCCCAGAGTCCTGGGATGGAGTCCTGCATCGGGCTTTCTGCTCAGCGGGGAGCCTACTTCTCCCTCTCCCTCTCCCTCTGCCTGCCGCTCTGCCTACTTGTGCTCTCTACCTCTCTGTCAAATAAATAAAATCTTTCAAAAAAAATAAAAGATGCCAAGGAGCAGACATAAAAAGGAAACACTCATTGGACATTCTTGCCTCGTAGATGTTTGTCTAATAAGCAAACTTGAGATGAGGAGTCTGGCTTCCACGGACGAGGTATATATGCTTAGGATGATCATTTCTCTCTGGGCCTCATGTTTCATCTTTACAGTCAGGGGGTTGGATCAGAGTGCCATCTGGTTCTAATTTAACCTGATCATTCAAAAGCCACTGTGGTGCAGGCTATGGCTCCCCACCCAGATTGCCTCCCCACAAAATTCCTTCAGGTATGCAGGGCTGATTCCCCCTAGCACTGGTGGTTGGTGGCTCTCAGCTGCATCCCCCTCTAGGAATTGCCCTTTAGAGAGATCCACCTAGATCGAGGTTATGCCCCCGCTTCCTGGGAGCAACTTCCATCCAGTGACTGGTCCCTCAGGAGACAGAAAGTCCGGGCTGTCTTGCCTCGTTCAGGACACCAGGCAAGGTCCTCCAGCCCGGGAGCTCCTGTGGTGTCAGCCAAGGTCTCCGGCATCTGGATCACAGTTCAACTTCTCCCTCTGCCCAGTCCTGCCTCCTTCATTCCCTACTAGGTGTTGAACCTGAGCGCATGCCCCAGTAAACTTCCTGCAAAGCAAATCTCCACATTTGGGTCTGTTCTTTCGGGAACCTGACATGGAACAGGCACTCAATCTCTCTTACTTCTGTGAAAATAATAGTGCCTCCTAAAGGCAGAAATGTTTTATTTTGAAATTTGGACTGTATTTCCTGTTCTCGTCATCAGAAATTATAGAGCTGATAACTACTATCCAATAATTATTTTCACAAAACATACTAACGAATTATAAAATTATTTCAGAAGAATAGGATAGGAATGTAGAAACACTACTTAAGAAACTTAAGATTTTCATTCATTACTTTAACAGTAAAAAGTCTAATTTTTAAAGAAACAAAATGAGTAAATTTTTTTTTTCTAACCTTTGCTTCTCTGGGGAAAATAAAGCCTAGTACTAATAACTAAAAAAAAAAAAAATAGGTCTATAAAGAAGGGGGGGAATACAGAGAGAAAAAAATAACAGTTGTTTTAATAATAAAAAAGGTAAAAAATATTCTTAAGGAGCAGAGAATTAAGTTTAAAAATGAAATAAAAATGAAAACATACATTTTTAAAAAATCCTCAGAGTTAAGAGAGAAAGAAAAGACATACTTGATAAATACCATCACTCAAAACTCAGAGGTCTCATAAACTAATGAAAGTTTTTATATTCTTTTCTGAATTTGGATGGGATTCCTTTCTTTTAAAGTTTTTTTTTTTTTTAAGAACTGGGTAACTTCTTTTTTTCTTCTCTCCCCAGTTTCTTTTCTTTCTTTCTTTTTTTTCTCTTTATATTGTTTTTTCCTCTAATGTATAAAGACTTCATCATGCCCAGTACATTTTAGACAAGCCAATACACTTCTCTGTTACTGGGGGTAATTCTCCTGTTCACTTTATAGTTTACTTTTGTCTCATTCTTGCATATGTCAATTTTGTCTGCATTATTCCAGCAGAGAAGTCATAAATCTTGACCTTGGAAATGCAATTGATAGACACATTTCTCTTACATAAATTCAACTACCTCCCCTGCAATTCAAAAATGAACTGTCTACCAAATAAATTAGATATTTCAGAGCTACTTGGCGCCTGGCAACAAGAGAAACCCTAGGCCTTGCTAAAGTAGCAACAGCTGATTTAACCAGCATGGAATGATTCTGCAGCTGATCCCTGCCAGGATAACAGAGGGTCTTATTTACTGTCTCTTCCCTTGGTTCTTCTAAGTAGGTACTGTTTTCTGTTTACTTATCCCCTAGCTTTAGGCCCTGGAACAATGTTGAACATAGTGTCATTGGCTCTGGTGCCAGACAGGATCAGGGGCTCTGGAATATTTACAGTTTCCCTTCTTCTGCTTCCATAAATGAAATGGGCAGTTGGAATGGAGGAAATCAAGGGCCAGCTGGCTAAAAACACAACTGGCTACAAAGCACTTGGGCTCCTTCCAAGAGCTGGTGTTTAAACAGAGGCCATTTAAAGAGCAAATTCCAACTACTATAATAACGGTTCAGGACACTAGCTGTAAGATGAAACAAAATTTTACTCAGCAATATTTTTATTTCCAAAGTTTGGAAACTATTATATGCCCTCTTCTTCTTAAGAAATTTTTCTAGTCTTAGTCAATCCCTTAAAATAGCCAATCCATTATATACTAACAAATGACAAGTATATATTATATACTTAGTATATATATAGTATATATATATACACACTTTATATATATATATATTTATACACACACACACACATACATACACATATATATGAATTCTGTGCCAGGATGGCCAAAGTGTTATTTTTGCCTAAGCTCATTCATACAAAATAAATAAAACTGTTAAGAAATTGAGAAGGAAAAGGAGAGAAATAAGAAATGACATAGAATTTAGATGGGATGGCATGGCAGACAGCCAAAGGACACTTAAACTAATTTGGGAGGTTATTAATACATCATGAAGCCAACTGACAAAGGCAGATTTCCTTTGTCAAATAAAATAGTATTTCCATTTTGATATTTAAGAAAAATTCAACAATCCTCATGGGGAAAAATCATGTTGGAGTACTACTCAATAAATAATACATGGTTTTTTGTTGTTGTTGCTGAATTCTGGTAATGACAACCACAGACTGGCTATTTATTAACCCTAGAATCTCTGATAGGTGCCACATCAGAAATATATATAAATGCCATATTCAGTGAGATAAATTTAAAATGTAAACAATTCTATACATGATGAGATCATAATTATTTCACAATCCAGGAGCAGATGAGTTTGAAGGTGAGCGAACAAAGCTGCCTCTCTCTCTTTCTCAATGATTGACATGAGAAATGGAGGAGGGACCCAGAAAAAAAGTAAAGGGGTTCAGCAGCTAGGTACGTGCATGGCGCAGCTGTTCTGATGCTATAAATCCCAGAAATGGGTAAAGCCAGTAGTTTGAGACCCCCTGGAAGCCATTACCTCTATATAGGGCACAATCTTGCAAGAGAAGTCCTCCAGCAGCCACTTCTTCGTCAGCTCGTGAAAGATGACGAGCGGAAGGCAGAAGAAGATGATGAGAAAGTCCCAGAAGGCCAGGTTGGCCAAGAGGGAATTGGAGATGCTCCGCATGTAGTAGTTGTGACACACGATGCACATCACCGCCAGGTTGCCAATGATGCCAGTCCCGAAGATCACCACAGACAAACACATGACTGCATAGGCTCCGTATGACTCCTGGGTCAGCGGGTAGAAGGGGTTCTTTAGTCGCAAGCGCCGGTTTGTGCTGTTCGCCCGGCGGGAACCCCCGCGTTCGTGGACCCCTTCACCTGAGGACCCATTCTGGGCCAGCGCCCTGCCAGGGGGTGCGATCGTCCGCCCTTCGTGCCCCGACGGTCCACTGACCATCTTGGGTGAGGTGTCGTGGTGGGAACCCTGGAGTTTCCCGCCTCTTCTTGGCCAGTAATAAAGGTCGCTGGCTCCGGGTTCTGTCCTCACACTCTGCTCCTGACCGTGCTCAGAAATGCCAGCGCCTCTGGGACCCTTCTCTTTCCCCTCTGAGGTCTGCAGGAAGAGTTGGAGAGCCGGGAGGTTCCCTCTCCCCAAAGTTCCAGGGGGCTCCTGACCCCGGGCACCTTTCCACCTCCAGGCTCCAGATGGCCTGGCTGGAGGTCCCGAGGGTTCTGCGGCCGACGCCTCCGCCCCTCTTCCCGCACCTGGGTCACCGCCCCGGGTGGCCCTTAGGTCCCACAAGGGCGCCGCGCGCACCGCTGCCCCCTGCTCCTCCTCCCTGGGCGCACGGGTTCTCAGAAGGTCTCCTGCAGAATTTCCCAGTCCCCACGCGTCCCTACTGCGACGCTGGCTCAGTGCAGGTGAACAGTTTTCCCCGAGGCAAGTTTCGTTCCTGAGCGAAAGAGCGGACCCGAGGGCAGGAGAGGCAGAAACCTTGAGCAGTAGCAGAAGCAGCAACCGCAAGGTGCGGGCGAGAGGCGCGCCCGGGGCCCGCATGGCTCGGTGAGGGCGTACCCAGCAGCCGCGGCTCCTGGTTAGGACCGACACCTGCTGCCTAAGTTGCTGCTGAGAGTTAAGCACATGTCACAACTCACCCCCGCCCCGGCAGTGGGGGACGGGAGATTACGGGGAGGTTGGGGGATGGGTCTTGGGTCACAAACCCTCCCCCTCTACAATCCTTCCTCTTTTGGCTTCCCGTGCATTTCTCAGCCAAATCCAACCCGGGCGCTGCGTATCCCCAAGGTTCAGAGAGGGAATCGCTGCTCCCGGTGGCTGACCTTGAAAAGTTGCAACCAACACCTGACTGTTGATTAATGTTGCGACTGGGAAAAGCCCGGACCAAGCCCCACGTTCCTCCCTGCCTTTGGGCGGTTGCCTTCTTGGTAACAGTCGCTCTGCCTATTTACATCCTTCCCATAGCGCCTTATCCAATTCATAACAGTTGCTCTGCCTTTTTACACCCTTTCAATACCGCTTTATCCAGTTGTAAGCCGAGGTCGCTAAAGGGAGAGAAAAACAAGTTGCCCTTCTTCACATGACTGGCAGCCACAACCCCGCTCCCGGCTCGCTGGAAACAGGTAGCAAACAGCCAGACGCCGCGCAGATGCACCGGGAAACTCTTGCCCCACCTAACCCCAGCGACTTGTGAGGCTACTGCTGCCGAGGAGAAGCGGGATTCCAAACCCGCGGCCACTGTCAAAGTTGCTTCTCCTCCAGCTCAAAGTTGACCAGGGGGCGGCGCGGGCTGCTGGCCGGCGTGTCCTCGCGGACAAGGGAATCGGTGGTGGGGGTGGGGAGGGCGAGCGCTGCTCCTCGGTGGACGGTGCCGGCGGCCGAAGGAGCTTGTTGCTGCGACAGCAGGCGCAACCCGGGCGGAGAGTGTGGTGCCTGGAACCGCCGCGGGCGAGGCGGTGCATGGCCGGAAAGGGGGAGGTGGCCCGGCCTCTCCCCGCCGCTCCAGTCGCTGCGCGCGCGGGGGAAACCCAGCGCTCGGCTCCTTGCCTCCTCCCCCTCTTCTGCCTCCTCCGAGAGAGGCTGGTTTGTGGGGAGACTGGATTCCCTGGTGGGTTACGACTCACTAAACCCACACACGTTTCATTCAAGCCCTTTGTAGCGGCTTTCGCTCGTAGGAGCTGGAAGCCGAGAGGGAACAAGGGCGGAGGCGCGGAGCTAGAGATGGGCGGGACGCGTTAATTCCCCAGATGTCGGAACCAGCTTGACAGGTCCCAGAGACCCGTGCTTCGCTTCCAATCCGCCGCGGCGGGTGCGCATGCCCAGGCCTTGGCCCCGAGGGAGTAGTAAGGTGAACCGCTCACCTCCTTTGGTATTCCCAAGAGCTGAGACTCGAGAGAAAGGAAGCTCAGAGGTTTCAGTCGTAGAGAATGAGCAGTTCGACAGTGGGACGAGGAGTGAAAATGTTTAGGATGAACCATTACCTTTAACACTGAGTTAGGAAGCATGCTGACAGGGGTTACTTAGAACGCTCAGAGTACAAAGAAAGTAGTTTTGTTTGATGAACTACTGGGAAATGACAGGTGGGAGGAAATTAACTTGAACAGAACTGCCAGTATGGCTGACCATGCCTTTCCAACCTTTACAATAAACCCTCCACTCCTGCTACAGTTGTTCAGGGTATAGTTAATAAGGCAAATATAATATAAAATAGACAAATTGATTAAAAGAGAAAGTGATAGAGGAAGATATAAATGCATTTTGAAATTTAAAAAGGCAAAATATAGAAAAACAGGAGAAAATACAATGAAAAATATGATGCCAATTGTGGCAGGTATAGAATAATGGCCCTCCAAAAGATGTCCACATCCTAATTCCTAATACCTGTGAAAATTTTACCTTATTTGGCAAAAGGGACTTTGCAGATGTGATTCAGTTAAAGCTCTTGAGATGGGAAGAGTATCATGAATTATCATTCAGGTGGGTCCACTGAAATCACAAGGGTCCTTAAAGAGGGAGGTAGGAGGGTCAGAGTACCGTGGGGCAGTAAGCCAAGTAATGCTGCCAATCTCTGGAAACTGGAAAAGTCCCTTACTGCTCATTTTAGACTTCTGACCTCCAGAACTATAAAATAATGAATTTGTGTTTTTTTTTTTTAAAGATTTTATTTATTTATTTGACAGAGACAGAGACAGTGAGAGCAGGAACACAAGCAGGGGGAGTGGGAGAGGGAGAAGCAGGCTTCCTGCTGAGCCGGGAGCCCGATGCAGGCCTCGATCCCAGGACCCTGGGATCATGACCTGAGCCGAAGGCAGTCGCTTAACCAACTGAGCCACCCAGGCGCCCGAATTTGTGTTGTTTTAAGCCACTAAGTTTGTAGTAATTTGTTACAGCAGCAATAATAAACTAATATGCCAATTAATCTGAAAATGTAGAGAGCAGCAACAATTTTATTGAAAAATATTAACTACCAAAAATAGCTCAAGAAGAATTTTTTAGAAACCTAAAGATAACCATAACATTAAAGAAATCAAGTCATTCCTCATTTCCTACCTATCAGAAAACACTAGACATTATCAAATCCTAAGGAGTAATTATACTTTATATGAAATGTTCCATAGCTACCCAATTAACTTTATGAAGTCGGAATAACCTTAATATCAAAATCAGACAATGACAGAAAAAGAAAAAAAAGGGCTAATAGCACTCATTTATATATTTACTCATTTACATAAAATAATGATCTCAAGTACATTAGTCCATTAAACAAATATTCTGCTCATGTTATATACAGAAGAGCAGTGAACAAAATAAAGGTCTGCTCCCTCTGAATTTATATTCTCTTGGGGGAGACAGATAATAAACAAATAAATATATAATATGTCAGATGATGATAAGTGCTATAGAGAAAAGAATGGAGAGTGAGGAAATAGAGTAATGGATGGGGGGAAATCTGTTCTTTTATAAGCATAGCAGTGAAAGCCTTTCTAATAAGGTGATTTTTGAATACTTACATATAATCCAATAATCCCAAATAAAAGCCTGACAGATTCAACACCATCTCTTTTTTTTTTAATATGGCATAAAATAGGGCTTATCCCAGAAATGTCAGGATAGCTTAATATTTAGAGTATTTTTTAATAATTTATGAAATCAAGCAACTTATGAAATTAAGGACAAAGACATATTAATCTCAACAGATGCAGAAGAAGCATTTGATTAAATGCAATCATCATTCATTATTAAAACTATTAGCAAACTAGAAATAGAAAAAAAGCTTCTTTAATATAACATGTTAATTTAAAAATAAAGCAAACATTAATGTCAAAATAACAGAAACATTCCCTTTAAAATGAAAACAAGACATCGATCACCTCTTCTATAATCAGCACTGTACTGAAAATACTTACCAATGAAATAAGACAAGGAAAAGAAATAGTTATAGTAAAGAAGTACAATTGGTGTTATTTGTAGATTAGATAAACCTATATACAAAATTTAAAGTGAATTAACATTTACATAGCTACCAGTTGTAACTTACCAGATATCAAGACTCATATAACTATAGTAACAAAAATAGCATGACATTGGTGCAGGGAGGACCAAAAAGACAAATGAAATAGAACAGAAAACAGGGAAGCATGCATAAACTTATGTGAGAATTTGATATAGCAAGAGAACTGCCATTACAAATGGATGGCTGAACTAGTCAATAAATGGTACTGAAAAAAATTGACAATCCATAGAGGAAAAAATAAAGTTGTATTTCTTTCTTCATACTATATATAAAATATATTTCAGATTAAAGATCTCAATATGAAAACTAAGTATTTAACACACTGAGAAGAAAATATAGGAAAATGTCATTATGACATAAGAGTGGAAAAGTTTTCATAAGATTGAGGAAGAAAAAGTATAAAAGATAAAAATGATAAATATGATTTTCTTAAAGTTTACATTTCTGAACCAACAAGGAAACCATCAGCAAGTTAAAATCAAGCCACAAAGTGGAAGCCGGCTGTGGTACAGAAGAAGGAGTAAGATCTAGTGCTGCCTACTAGTGAAAGTGGGTCTTTTAAAGACATAAAACATGCTATGGTACAGGTTTATAACTGCCCACTAGAAATATCTTATAGAAAACTGAACTATTATTACATAAGTGATCATAACAAAATGATATAATTTCTATGAATTTGCATGCACATTGGTAAAACTCCTGAGAGGGCTTTCCAAGGTGTTCCCCTCCCACAGCAGTATCCTTGTTTTGGGACATAGTTATTAAAGTTTTGTTCTGGGACTAAGAGGAACAAATATGGGAACACTCACGCATGTTGTGGTCTTGAGGTTCTTCTCTACCATTTTATCATTTTCTCTCAAATAATCCACATTCCACAGAGATCTTTGGAATTTACTTTTTGATCTGCAATGGGACAAAAAGACTGGCTTCCAATATCTACAAAAACACCTGCAAAAATAAGAAAAAAAGGTTAATTTTAAAAAGATGGACAAAGGATGAGATCAGGAATTTCACAGAGGAGGAAACTCAAACGACCATTAAAAATGTGGAAATATGTTTCCTGAGATTAAGAATTCCTCATATCAGTGAGGTCATATGATACATGTCTTTCTCTGTTTGACTTATTTCGCTCAGCATAATACCCTCCAGTTCCATCCACGTTGTTGCAAATGGCAAGATTTCATTCCTTTTGATGGCTG
>NW_027956250.1:0-1206 GCF_054177405.1 Leptonychotes weddellii
AAGATTGATAAACCCTTGGCCAGACTTTCAAAAAGAAAAGAGAAAGGCCCCAAAGAAATAAAATCATGAATGAAAGAGGAGAGATCACAACCAACACCAAAGAAATACAAACAATTATAAGAACATATTATGAGCAACTCTAGGACAGCATATTAGATAATCTGGAAGAAACGGGTGCATTCCTAGAGATGTATCAACTACCAAAACTGAACCAGGAAGAAATAGAAAACCTGAACAGACTTATAATCACTAAGGAAATTGAAGCAGTCATCAAAAATCTCTCAAAAAAAAAGAGCCCAGGGCCAGATGGCTTCCCAGGGGAATTTTACCAAACATTTAAAGAAGAATTCCTACCTACTCTTCTGAAACTGTTCCAAAAAATACAAATGGAAGGAAAACTTCCAAACTCGTTTTAGGAGGCCAGCATTACCTTGATCCCGAAATTAGACAAAGACCCCATCAAAAAGGAGAATGACATAGCAATATTCCTGATGAACATGGATGCAAAAATTCTCACGAAAAGTGGCCAAGAGGATCCAACAGGACATTAAAAGGATTATTCACCACGACCAAGTGGGATTTATCCCTGGGCTGCAAGGTTGGTTCAACATCCACAAATCAATCAATGTGATACAATATGTTAATAAAAAAAGAACAAGAACCATATGATCCTCTCATTAGATGCAGAAAAAGCACTTGACAAGTACAGCATCCTTTCTTGATCAAAACTCTTCAGAGGATAGGGATAGAGGGTACATACCTCAGTATCATAAAAGTCATCTATGAAAAACCTACAGCCAATATCATTCTCAATGGGGAAAAACTGAGGGCTTTCTCCCTAAGGTCAGGAACGCGGCAGGGATATCCACTATCAACACTGCTATTCAACATAGTATTAGGGCGCCTGGATGGCTCAGTCATTAAGTGTCTGCCTTCGGCTCAGGTCATGATCCCAGGGTCCTGGGATCGAGTCCCAAATGGGGCTCCCTACTCTGCGGGAAGCCTGCTTCTCCCTCTCCCAATCCCCCTGCTTGTGTTCCTGCTCTCGCTATGTCTCTCTCTGTCAAATAAATAAATAAAATCTTTAAAAAACAACAACAACAACATAGTATTAGAAGTCCTAGCCACAGCAATCAGACAACAAAAAGAAATAAAAGGCATCCAAATTGGCAAAGAAGAAGTCAAACTCTCACTCTGCAGATGATA
>NW_027956251.1:0-213 GCF_054177405.1 Leptonychotes weddellii
ATAATAATATAAACTGTGATCAAGTTGGATGGAGCCTTGAATTGTCAAGTTTGGTTGTATCCTGTGAGTAAAATAAACACATCACCAACTTGGGATCCTTCCCCTCCCATCTTTATGTTTCTAATTCAGCTTGAGCCTTTTGACTCAGAGGAACATGGTCCATCCCACCCAACCCCAAATAAGAACAAAGTTGTAAGAAAGGAATGTCCAAGA
>NW_027956252.1:0-213 GCF_054177405.1 Leptonychotes weddellii
AAGGAAAAGGATCCTTATATCTGGCAACCCATAGTCTTTAGTTAGGCTTTTAAAATTTGCAAGAAAAAGAAATGCACAGATTACCTTTGGTGAATATATTCTATAGAAATATACAAAAAATATGAGGTAGTACTTTTATATCACAGACACTGTGGACTGTACACTGAAACCGACAAGCACCCTAGGCTTTCTTTTTTTTCTTTTTTTTTTTTT
>NW_027956253.1:0-213 GCF_054177405.1 Leptonychotes weddellii
TTATGATGTTCTAATTTTTTTTTCTTTTGAAAGCTAACTCTGTGCTGTTGGGGCCCGAATTTAAGCTGGTCTTCAGCATTCGCCCAAGAAGCCTCACTGGCATCCTAATACACGTCGGGAGTCAGCCGGGGAGGCACTTATGTGTTTATATGGAGGCCGGAAAGGTGCGTACCGTGTGATGACAGGGTCTGTGGGTTTCCGTTAGAACCACCT
>NW_027956254.1:0-213 GCF_054177405.1 Leptonychotes weddellii
TTGCATGGAGCACCGGGTGTTATATGCAAATAATGAATCATGGAACACTACATCAAAAACTAATGATGTAATGTACGGTGATTAACATAACATAATAAAATTTAAAAAAATTCTTTTTGAGTTTACCCATCTCTGGAAGACATTGAGAGGCTGATACCTGACTCTGCAGAACACAGCAATATCCTCTGAGAAACACAAAAACCAACCTCAGGA
>NW_027956255.1:0-213 GCF_054177405.1 Leptonychotes weddellii
TTTCACTACTCTGTTGGGTGTCTAATTGTAGGTTATTAGGTTTTAATTTAAATTTGCCTAATGACTAATGAGGTCGTGCATGCTTTTTGCATCCTATTTCAGAAATCTCTGTCTAGATGAATGGATAAAGAAGATGTGGTATATATATACAATGGAATATTATGCAGCCATCAAAAGGAATGAGATCTTGCCATTTGCACCGACGTGGATGGA
>NW_027956256.1:0-213 GCF_054177405.1 Leptonychotes weddellii
GTTGTTTATCTCTTTTTTTCTCAGCTTCTTTATTTTCCATCATTTGGTCTTCTATATCACTGATTCTCTCTTCTGCCTCATTTATCCTAGCAGTTAGCACCCCCATATTTGATTGCACCTCATTAATAGCCTTTTTGATTTTGACCTGGTTAGATTTTAGTGCTTTTACTTCTCCAGAAAGGATTTCTCTAATAACTTCCATGCTTTTTTCAA
>NW_027956257.1:0-213 GCF_054177405.1 Leptonychotes weddellii
TCTCCTACTCCATCGTGGCCAGCGACCTGGAGCCACGCGCGCTGGCGTCCTACGTGTCCGTGAGCGCGCAGAGCGGGGTGGTGTTCGCGCAGCGCGCCTTCGACCACGAGCAGCTGCGCGCCTTCGAGCTGACCCTGCAGGCCCGCGACCAGGGCTCGCCCGCGCTCAGCGCCAACGTGAGCCTGCGCGTGTTGGTGGGCGACCGCAACGACA
>NW_027956258.1:0-213 GCF_054177405.1 Leptonychotes weddellii
GCACAGGACAGGGCCTCCAACAGAACCTTGCAGCCCTCTGTGAGAGGTGGTTCTCCACATTGACTTGGAGGAATCTGGTCTTTCTGTGCACAATTAAGCTCAAGCACATTAAGCTCATCCCTATCTCGGGGCCTTTGCACTTACAACTCTTGCCAATGGGAAAGCTTTGTCCAGATGGTAACTCCTTCTTGATATTCAGAGCTCAGCTCTAAG
>NW_027956259.1:0-213 GCF_054177405.1 Leptonychotes weddellii
GGGGATTAACATAGGAATAAAAAAAAACAAAAAACAAAAGATACTTGACAGATACAGGAGTTGGTATGGGAACTTAATTGGTGAAGTATAAGAAATATTCATTAGGCAAGATAGTGTGTCTTATTTAATAGAGATGTCAGCATATGTATTTCAGAGGGTCTGAGAAACTCTTGAAATGGCATTCTGCTTTGTGAATACAAATAATTTGTGTGT
>NW_027956260.1:0-213 GCF_054177405.1 Leptonychotes weddellii
GCCCAGCACACCTAGAGCTGCCAGCTCTCTGGGTGTTGTCTTGGATCCCCCAGGAGAGAAGCTGGTGAATGTTTTCTCTTAAAATGCTCTCATTCCTGGAGGTCCCAAGAGATCCCATGAGAGTCAGCTTGGATTGTTTCCCCTGTGAGGTTCATAACGTAAAGCCCAAGCTAGTGGGTAGCAGGGTCACATAGATAAGTGACAGATCTACCG
>NW_027956261.1:0-1206 GCF_054177405.1 Leptonychotes weddellii
TCTGGAGCCTCTCCTCTGGCCCAGGACTCCAAATGTGACACTGCTCTGGGCCCATTAGAGCTTCCATCTGAGCGACAGTGATTGGTTCAGGAAAGGTCATGTGCCTCAAGCTGGCACTCCCTGGCCCCTGCAGAGGAAGCCCTGGCCTCTGATTGAATATGGCTGTGAAGAGGCAGTCAGCATTTCCTGAGACTTTGGAATCTTGAATCAGAGGATGTTAAAGAGGATGGACAGAGCCAGCACAGAACAGGAAAGGAATGGACCTTGCTGATGTCACTTGAGCCCCTGGATCAAGGCAGGCCTGAAATCAAGATAGACCTTCCAGCTATGTGCACCAATAATTTATCTTTTTACTTATGCTGATTTAGTTTAGGTGTGTTTTTGCTCATAACAGAAAGGATCCTGACAGACAAAACAGCCTGCAAATCCTCACAAACTGGCTCTGGGCCCACACCCAGTATCTTTGCAACCACGTTCTATCTCCTCTTGGAGCACAGGTTACACCGAGAGATCTTAAAGAAGCTCAACACAGGGAGCCACATGGATTGGTTCTAATCGTGGCTCTGCCATTCTTGAGCTGGAACCTTTGGCCAGCGTTGTATCCACATGAACTTCAATATCCTCATGTATGATATGGGGATATTGGCAGTACTAAAATCATCGTTGTCCCTACTATTAATGCTGACCTGAGGACCAAATGAGGAGCCGTACATAAAGCAGCAAGAACTGCATGCGATCACGATGAGCCTCATGCAGCATCAGGTACTTGAACAATGGATCTATGGAATCAGTATCCTCTCCCCTCAGGGACTTAGCACCCACTGTTCGCTCTGCATGGAATGCCGTCCTTGATTGCATGTTTCAGAGGTTAGCTCTCTAAACTTCCTTCTATATATTCCCCAAATTCTCAGTAATCTTCGGTCCTGGCATACATTACAGTTTGCAATTCTGTGTTTTTAGATTAGTTATTCCTTTTCTGTATCCCTCTCCAGCGGTGAACTTGAAGGCGGAGGATGAGTCTGTATTGCTGATTCATTTTAATACCAATGACAGAGCCTGGCTCCTCAGAAAATGTGATAAATGAATGAATGAGTGGAATGGTCTGGCCACTCAGGGGCAGTTTCTTCCCTGGGAAAATGTGCCCGACTGTGGTGACATCCCAGAGATTCCAGGGCCGAGGGGTCACCCTGCTGCACAGGCTGCGAG
>NW_027956262.1:0-213 GCF_054177405.1 Leptonychotes weddellii
ATTTTGCACAGCAAAAAAAAAAAAAAAAAAAAACAGTCAACAAAACCAAAAGACAACCGACAGAATGGGAGAAGATATTTGCAAATGACACATCAGATAAAGGGCTAGTATCCGAAATCTATAAAGAACTTCTTAAACTCAACACCAAAAGAACAAATGATCCAATCAAGAATTGGGCAGAAGACATTAGCAAATATTTTTCCAAAGAAGACA
>NW_027956263.1:0-213 GCF_054177405.1 Leptonychotes weddellii
AGGAGGGCACGTTATGCATGGAGCACTGGGTGTTATGCACAAACAATGAATCATGGAACACTTCATCTAAAACTAATGATGTAATGTATGGGGATTAACACAACATAAAAAAAATCAATGAAACCATTCTATGAAAACCAACTGATTGTATGGAATTTACAAAAAATATTGTATGTTTTATTATTATTTGCAAATAGCTTACTCCATGTCATT
>NW_027956264.1:0-213 GCF_054177405.1 Leptonychotes weddellii
CAGGGGTGAAAGACGGAGGGCGTGCAGCTTGGGCGCCGGCCCCGGGGGGAGCAGTGAGCGCAGGGGGGGCCCTGGGGGGCGCAGGGGGGCCCCTGGGGGCTCGGCCAGGAGCTCCTCAGCCAGCAGCGCGCCGGCGCGGGAGGAGGACGACGACGGCGGGGAGCTGCAGCGCCGCTTCCGGCCACACGAGGGCGCCCCGCGCTGCCGCATCCA
>NW_027956265.1:0-213 GCF_054177405.1 Leptonychotes weddellii
AGTCCTTCAAAACCGCTCCCAAATTAGTAGAAAGGATGGAGAGGGGGTGATGGAAGACTTTGAGAAAGTGAGGTTGGCCACATTGAGTTTGGGAACAACGGATTGCAACTGGTTTGAGTTGCACATGGGGCAAATTTCATTCTTTCCACATTTGACTGAGGAATGATTTAAAATTCAGAGAGTTTTTTTTTTTTTTTTTGAATTTTTTTTTTT
>NW_027956266.1:0-213 GCF_054177405.1 Leptonychotes weddellii
AAACCCCTGAATTTTTCATATTGCAAAATTTTTCATATTTCACTACATGTTTCTCATATAATGAACTGATTGTGCTGCAGTTATATTTTCTATTATGGATATTACCAGCATCAAATTATTTTATTTTATTTTATTTTTTTTAAAGATTTTATTTATTTATGTATTAGAGAGCGAGCGAGAGAGAAACAGCATGAGAGGGGAGAAGGTCAGAGG
>NW_027956267.1:0-213 GCF_054177405.1 Leptonychotes weddellii
CATGGAGCGCTGGATGTTATACGAAAACAATGGATTGTGGATCACTACATCAAAAACTAATAATGTACTGTATGGTGACTAACGTTTAATTTAATTTAATAAAATTAAATTAAAAAAAGAAAACAAAGTTACTCGGTGTGAGTCATCTGGAGCAAAGGCAGGTGGTCTGCCTGGAGGAGAGACTCAGGGGAGATGGAAGGGGAGATGGAAGAC
>NW_027956268.1:0-213 GCF_054177405.1 Leptonychotes weddellii
TCCAAGGAAGGGGCGCCTGGGTGGCTCAGTCGGTTGAGCGTCTGCCTTCAGCTCAGGTCATGATCCCAGGGTCCTGGGATCGAGCCCCGCATCGGGCTCCCTGCTTCCCGGGAAGCCTGCTTCTCCCTTTCCCACTCCCCCTACTTGTGTTCCCTCTCTCGCTGTGTCTCTCTCTGTCAAATAAATAAATAAAATCTTTAAAAAAAAAAAAAT
>NW_027956269.1:0-213 GCF_054177405.1 Leptonychotes weddellii
GCTTTGCTCTAACCACAGGCACTTCCTGTATTAACGTATTTAATCCTCACAACAAGCTCATAACGGAGGCACTAGTGTCAACTCCGTTTTCCAGAGGTGGAAACTGAAGTGCAGAGAGGAAGACTCCCATTTTGTAGGATGGGTAGACCAATTTACAGATCTGTGCCAAGAAATCTTACTGATTAAGAGCCAGAGCCTGTGCATTTCAGTGAC
>NW_027956270.1:0-213 GCF_054177405.1 Leptonychotes weddellii
GCGCCCCCAGAGAAAAGCAGTCAGTCACTCCCATCTCCCCGTCTGTGGCCGCACTCCGTGCTCACCTGGCCTGTGACCGAGCGTTTCTATCTCTGGCACCCGATCCCGGGTGGAGTCTCCAAACCCAGCAGATCCCTGCGGTGCGCTCCCGCACTGCTCCTCTCAGGGGAGGAAGGGGAGTCTCCCTGGATCTGCCACTCGTTGGGTCCCTGC
>NW_027956271.1:0-213 GCF_054177405.1 Leptonychotes weddellii
CCTGAGATATAAACCTAAGGTCTTCTCAGGTCTTAACCTTTTCCTTAACCTTAACATGCATAGTCACTTTCTTATTTTCCCCATAAATGCAGTTGTTTTTGAATGTCCTAATCTTTAATGTCTGGCTTCAGAAGGGGAAAAAAGAGAAGAATTAAGGGTGAAGGGAGGGTACTGGCTCTTTAAATCCCTTGAAAGTAACCTCAGCTAGAAGAG
>NW_027956272.1:0-1205 GCF_054177405.1 Leptonychotes weddellii
AGGGTAGCTCTATTTTTAATTTTTCGAGGAACCTCCACACTGTTTTCCAAAGTGGCTGTACCAACTTGCATTCCCACCAACAGTGTAAGAGGGTTCCCCTTTCCCCACAACCTCTCCAACATTTGTTGTTTCTTTCCCTGTCCATTTTGGCCATTCTAACTGGTGTAAGGTGTATCTCAATGTGGTTTTGATTTGAATTTCCCTGATGGCTAATGATGATGAATATTTTTTCATGTGTCTGTTAACCATTTGTATGTCTTCTTCAGAGAAGTGTCTTTTCATATCTTCTGCCCATTCTTTGACTTGGTTATTTGTTTTTTGGGCATTGAGTTTGAGAAGTTTTTTATAGATCTTGGATACCAGCCCTTTATCTGTAGTGTCGTTTGCAAATATCTTCTCCCATTCTGTGGGTTGCCTCTTTGTTTTGTTGACTGTTTCCTTTGCTGTGCAGAAGCTTTTGATCTTGATGAAGTCCCAAAAGTTCATTTTTGCTTTTGTTTCACTAGCTTTTAGAGATGAATCTTGAAAGAACTTGCTGTGGGCAATGTCAAAGAGGTTACTGCCTATGTTCTCCTCTAGGATTTTGATGGATTCTTGTCTCACATTGAGGTCTTTCATTCGCTTTGAGTTTATCTTTGTGAATGGTGTTAGAGAATGGTCGAGTTTCATTCTGCATGTGGCTGTCCAGTTTTCCCAGCACCATTTATTGAGGAGACTGTCTTTTTTCCATTGCATGTTTTCTCCTGCTTTGTCAAAGATGATTTGACCATAGAGTTGAGGGTCCATATCTGCGTTCTCTATTCTGTTCCACTGGTCTATATGTCTGTTTTTGTGCCAGGACCATGCTGCCTTGGTGATCACAGCTTTGTAATATAACTTGAAATTGGGCAACATGATGCCCCCAGCTTTGTTTTTCTTCAAAGTTTCAGGTTCATTCAGGTTGCCAATTTCTTCCTGTTTCAGTCTTGGCAGCTTATAGGTTTCCAGGAAGGCCTCCATTTCATCCAGATTGCTCAGTTTATTGGCATATAGTTGTTGATAATAATTTCTAATAATTGTTTCTATTTCCTTGGTGTTAGTCGTGATCTCTCCCCTTTCATTCATAATTTTATTAATTTGGGTCCTTTCCCTTTTCTTTTGGATAAGTCTGGCCAGTGGTTT
This sequence comes from Leptonychotes weddellii, assembly GCF_054177405.1. Lineage (NCBI taxonomy): Eukaryota > Metazoa > Chordata > Mammalia > Carnivora > Phocidae > Leptonychotes > Leptonychotes weddellii. The sequence goes on from NW_027956272.1 coordinate 1,162, forward strand.
ATCGATCTTATTAATTCTTTGAAAGAACCAACTTCTAGTTTCGT
>NW_027956273.1:0-213 GCF_054177405.1 Leptonychotes weddellii
GGACTCCTACAACTGGCATGCTGGCTGCCCGACATGCCACCAAAGTCCAGGCTCAGCCCTGAGGACCTCCGCGCCGTGAACACCCAGCTAAGGAGGGGAAACGCCTCGCAGACCCGGAGCCCTCCACGAGGCTCTCCGATGCAGAGGCCCTTGGGAGCTGCTGGGTCTGGTGCTGGGGCTGGTGCTGGTGCTGGTGGTCGGTCCTGGTGGTGC
>NW_027956274.1:0-213 GCF_054177405.1 Leptonychotes weddellii
TTGTTTACCATCTATCTCTTTAAAAATCCTCCCTTCTGTTTGACTCATGCACTGCTTCATTTCAAACCATCAGCACTGTGCCTAGAACACACACACACACGCACGTACACACACGCGCGCCAAACGCCCCCAGTTCCTTCTTCATAATGCTACTGCAAATACATTCTTCTCTTTTTCTTGAATTTCTACTTCACATTCTTCCCACTGCCGTCA
>NW_027956275.1:0-213 GCF_054177405.1 Leptonychotes weddellii
GAAAGAAAGAAAGAAAGAAAAGAAAGAAAAGAAAGACTCCCTGAAATTTAGTTGCTTTAGAACACTGGGCAAATTATTTAACATCTCTGAGCCTCTTTTTTCTCACCAGTAAAAACTGGATAATGAGCTTTTCTCAGGGTGGTTGGCAGTAATCTATAAAGCGAGAAAAGCACACAACTCATGCAGGACACAAGACAAACACTAACCAGTGTG
>NW_027956276.1:0-213 GCF_054177405.1 Leptonychotes weddellii
AGGCCTGGTAAGGAGATGCAGGAAGCTGAAAGAAGCAAACACTTCCATTCCTTCAAACCATAGCTCAAAGGCACCCCCTCGGAAGCCTTCCCTGACACCCCGAGGCCGATGTGGCCCCCCCTCCTCCCAGGCACCCAACCCACCACGGCAGCAGGTCCAGAATCAAGATCAATATTTGGCTTCCTCTGTGTGCTCACCCGAGGGGCTGTGTCT
>NW_027956277.1:0-213 GCF_054177405.1 Leptonychotes weddellii
GACCCCAGCCCCCACAGCACGACCTGAGGGACAGGAGCACAGGGAGGGTGAGCTACCCCCGAGGCCCCAGATCAGAGCAGAGGCAAAGCAGGAGCAGGCGCGGCACCCACACCCCCCGTACAGCACACCTCCTCATGAATTCTTACAGCAAATCCCCAGAGGGAACTGTGTCCCCATTTTATAGATGAGGACACTGAGGTCAGCACCAGCATG
>NW_027956278.1:0-213 GCF_054177405.1 Leptonychotes weddellii
TTTGTGTGCGAACAGCTGGTGATGTATTCTTCAAACACAAAAGCAAAAGAACAGTGATTTTCAGAAAGCCAACATATAAATTTGGTTCCTAGCCAATTTAGGAATAAACAAAAAACACTAATTTGAAAAATCCTTGCCCCTTTCAGAACTGCCCCTTCACTTTAGGGAGTATTATTATTGAGCAAAATAAGGTAATAAATATCCCTGCCCAGA
>NW_027956279.1:0-213 GCF_054177405.1 Leptonychotes weddellii
ATGTGCGCTGTGTAACACTGTGTTTAACCGCATTCATCACAAATACTAAGGCTGCTCACTTGTTTGCCTAAGTGATGACAAAACCATTGACTTGGCTCAGTGTTTCACACTCAGCCAGTGGTCTTTTTTTTTTTTATTTTTTTATTGTTATGTTAATCCCCATACATTACATCATTAGTTTTAGATGTAGTGTTCCATGATTCATTTTTTGTG
>NW_027956280.1:0-213 GCF_054177405.1 Leptonychotes weddellii
AAAATAAAAAGAAACCTCTAACACAAAGAAAGCATTGAGACAAATTCACCCAATCAACTTAACGTCAAGCACCCTGGGTCCCCAAGCTTTACTTCTCCGTGAATGACAACTTTCCAAACTCTGGAAAAGCTTCTGGTGCTCCTTAGTAAGCTCTGACCCTTGTCATACACTTCCAAATCCAGCATTAAAGACTAAGCTTTTGTTGTTGTTTTT
>NW_027956281.1:0-213 GCF_054177405.1 Leptonychotes weddellii
CAAGACACCAGCATGAAAAGGAACTCGAAAGCTTTGCAGGCAGTAAAGCACCTCGTCTTGTTTCTCTTTTCAGGGCTTCAGGCTACCAGTGTGCTGGGTCAGCTGGAAGGGTGCCAGGCTCTGCTCAGGGTGGGTGGGTGAGGGGTGATTTGTTGGTTCGGATTCAGGGGCTGTTCCGGCTTCTACCACCTTCCCAGCCAACCCGGTTTGTCA
>NW_027956282.1:0-1205 GCF_054177405.1 Leptonychotes weddellii
CCACATCTTTTAAGGAAGTCCTTCCCTTCTCTACTGATCTGCAAATATCTCTTGCTGATTATACTGGCGCATAGGTTGCCACTATCTGTCAGGTAAACTATGGGACTTCCTAAAGCGCACTGCCTGGGTTATAAATCGCGTGGTTCATGACATTCCAATCCCCTCAGCTCCTACATACTTTATTGATGGCTCTTCCTCCAGGAACGCCAGAGTCTGGGGTCCTGCTATTCAATGCTCCATAAAAACCCCTTACACTTCTGCTCAACAGGTCAAACTTGCAGCTTTATTTTTCTTATTACAAAATGTTCATCATCCTATAAATATCGTATCTGATTCTGCTTATGTAGTTGGCATTGTTGCACCTTTAGAAACAGCTCTCATTTCCACAACTCACTCTATCATTAACCCTTTGCCTCAGGAATTACAATTAGAAATTCAATCTCGAACTCACCCTTTGTTCATTACTCATATAGGTTCTCATTCTAACCTCCCTGGACCTCTTACACAAGGGACTCAATCTGCTGATTTACTGGCTACTCCTGTCTTTGAAACTCCACAGGCAGAACATGCCCATCTTCACACCAACATTCATTCACACTATAAAATACCCTTGTGTTCTGCCAGGCAGATTGTCTCTTCTTGTCCTGTTTAATGCACAGAAATCAGTTGCTTTCTTATACACTAAAAATGCAACTGTAGAAAGAGAAATTAGAGAAATGATTCCATTTATAATAGCACCAAAAACCATAAGACACCTCGGAATAAACCTAACCAAAGAGGTAAAGGATCCATACTCTAGGAACTACAGAACATTCATGAAAGAAATTGAAGAAGACACAAAAAGATGGAAAAACATTCCATGCTCATGGATCAGAAGAATAAACATTGTTAAAATGTCTATGCTACCCAGAGCAATCTACACCTTCAACACCATCCCGATCAAAGTTCCAATGACATTTTTCAAAGTGCTAGAACAAACAATCCTAAAATTTGTATGGAATCAGAAAAGACCCCAAATCGCCAAGGAAATGCTGAAAAAGAAAAACAAAGCTGGGGGCATCATGTTGCCCGATTTCAAGCTATATTACAAAGCTGTGATCACCAAGACAGCATGGTACTGGCACAAAAACAGACATATAGACCAATGGAACAGAACAGAGAGCCCAGATATGGACCCTCAACTCTATGGTCAACTAATCTTCGAC
>NW_027956283.1:0-213 GCF_054177405.1 Leptonychotes weddellii
CTTCATTCTTCCCCTCCTGCTACCTTCTTCTTCTTCTTTTTTTTTTTCTTAACATATATTGCATTATTTGTTTCAGAGGTACAGATCTGAGATTCAACAGTCTTGCACAATTCACAGCGCTTACCAGAGCACATACCCTCCCCAGTGTCTATCACCCAGTCACCCCATCCCTCCCACCCCACCCCCACTCCAGCAACCCTCAGTTTGTTTCCT
>NW_027956284.1:0-213 GCF_054177405.1 Leptonychotes weddellii
TTCATAATTCTTATCATTCAAAAACAACCACTATTAACATTTTAATGTAGCATTTTACATTTTCCAATTACTTCCACTTGAAAATTAGCTTGTTTTTAATTAAAGCAATATCAAAACTTAGAAGCCCTTTAAAATTATACAAATGTGTCTGTGGGAGACTCCTAGCCCCTCCTCCCACTTCCTATGCCAAGTCTCACTACCCAGACATAATCA
>NW_027956285.1:0-213 GCF_054177405.1 Leptonychotes weddellii
TATTTTTTTAAATAAAATATATCTTGGATCTTTCAGCAAAACGGATGCTTGGGTGACGTGGGCCTGGATTATCCTGCAGTTCTCCACACTCGCTGGCATACTCCCAAAATGGCCCCACCGTGTCGGGGGCTGAAGAAGCTGGCCCGTACGCCGGCCTCCTCCCTGACCAGGTCAGGAAATGAGGACACAGAGGCCATGCGAGGCTACCTCCCA
>NW_027956286.1:0-213 GCF_054177405.1 Leptonychotes weddellii
CACGGTAAGTTTATTTAATGAACGTGGAGGTGAGGCAGTGTGGTTTACTGTGTGAATGAGAACTCTTCTCATCTGGTTGGGACCTAACAAAAACATCCTTAAAATACTCAGAGACCAGGGCGCCTGGGTGGCTCAGTTGGTTGGGCGACTGCCTTCGGCTCAGGTCATGATCCTGGAGTCCCGGGATCGAGTCCCGCATCGGGCTCCCTGCTC
>NW_027956287.1:0-213 GCF_054177405.1 Leptonychotes weddellii
AGCCTGGTGATGGTTATTGAGGAGGGCACATTCTGCATGGAGCACTGGGTGTTATGCACAAACAATGAATCATGGAACACTACATCTAAAACTAATGATGTAATCTATGGGGATTAACATAAGAATAAAAAAAAATGAGTACAAGTTTTGTACAGATATTTCACAAATGAAGATACACAGAGATCCAATATTCTCATGAAAAGAAGCTTAACA
>NW_027956288.1:0-213 GCF_054177405.1 Leptonychotes weddellii
GATCCTATTTACAATTGCACCAAAAAGAATAAAGTACCTAGGAATAAACTTAAGCAAGGAGGTGAATGACCTGTACTCTGAAAACTATAAAACACTGATGAGAATAATTGAAGACAAAGAAATGGAACGATATTCCATGCTAATGGACTAGAAGAATATTGTTACAATGTCCATATTACCCAAGGCAATATACAGATTGAATGTGATCCCTAT
>NW_027956289.1:0-213 GCF_054177405.1 Leptonychotes weddellii
AATTTTAACATTATGGCAAGAAGTGACTTAAATTCTCCTTCAAAGATTTCAACTGAACACAAGTAATTATCTCCTTACTTCTCAATACAATCCCATTACCTCCTCTCCTGCAAATAGGAAGCTAATTGAGTACTCAGATAATAAAGTTTTCTAGGCTAGTCACTGACAACTACTTCCAGAAGGGTGCTGGAAACTCTAAGATAAAACAGTAAT
>NW_027956290.1:0-213 GCF_054177405.1 Leptonychotes weddellii
GGAGCACTGGGTGGTATGCACAAACAATGAATCATGGAACACTACATCAAAAACTAATGATGTAATGTATGGTGATTAACATAACATAGTAAAAATAAATAAATAAATAAATAAGATAGTAAAAAAAATGAACATAGACATATACCTCTTTGAGATAAACTTGAGCATTGCTCTTGCAGTTTACATCATATAGAATTACTTCACACACACACA
>NW_027956291.1:0-213 GCF_054177405.1 Leptonychotes weddellii
TGTGTGTGTGTGTGTGTGTGTGTGTGTGTGTGCAGTGAAGCTGCAGGAGGGGCCCGGGGTTGGCCATGAGCAGCCTTTGTCCCCAAGATTCCAAGGACTTCCCCTACTGACCAGTACTAGAAATTACATCCCTCAGATGCACGTGTGGCTCCAAGGCTCCCCCAGAAAGAACAAAGGAACTCACAGGAAACTGCCTCCCGGTGGGGTGTGAGG
>NW_027956292.1:0-213 GCF_054177405.1 Leptonychotes weddellii
TTTTTTTTTTTTTTAAGATTTTATTTATTTATTTGCGAGAGAGAGAATGAGAGACAGAGAGCATGAGAGGGAGGAGGGTCAGAGGGAGAAGCAGACTCCCTGCTGAGCAGGGAGCCCGATGCGGGACTCGATCCCGGGACCCCAGGATCATGACCTGAGCCGAAGGCAGTCGCTTAACCAACTGAGCCACCCAGGCGCCCCTAGAATGGAACA
>NW_027956293.1:0-1205 GCF_054177405.1 Leptonychotes weddellii
AATATCTATCCCTCCAACATGGGAGCAGCCATCTACATAAGCCAACTGTTAACCAAAATAAAAAGTCATATTGATAGCACTACGTTAATAGTAGGAGACCTCAATACTCCACTCTCAGCAATGGACAGATCATCTAAGCAGGAAATCAACAAGGAAACAAGAGCTTTGAATGATACATTGGACCAGATGGACCTCATAGATATTTACAGAACATTCCACCCTAAAACAACAGAATACTCATTCTTCTCAAACACACATGGAACTTTCTCCAGAAGAGACCATATACTGGGTCACAAATCAGGTCTCAACCAATACCAAAAGATTGAAATTATTCCCTGCATATTCTCAGACCACAGTGATCTAAAACTGGAACTCAATCACAAGAAAAAATTTGGCAGAAATTGAAAAACCTGGAAGCTAAAGACCACTCTGCTCAAAAATGTTTGGGTCAACCAGGAAATCAAAGAAGAACTTAAACAATTCATGGAAACGAATGAGAATGAAAACACATCAGTCCAAAACCTATGGGATACTGCCAAGGCAGGCCTAAGGGGGAAATAAATAGCCTTCCAAGCCTCACTCAAAAAATAGAAAAATCCCAAATTCACCAACTAACTCTACACCTTAAAGAACTACAGGAAAACCAACAAATGACGACTAAGCCATGAAGTAGAAGAGAAATAATAAAGATTAGAGCAGAAATCAATGGATTAGAAACCAGAAACACAGTACATCAGATCAACGAAACTGAAAGCTGGTTCTTTGAAAGAATTAATAAGATTGATAAACCACTGGCCAGACTTATCCAAAAGAAAAGAGAAAGGACCCAAATTAATAAAATTATGAAGGAAAGGGGAGAGATCACGACTAACACCAAGGAAATAGAAACAATCATTAGAAATTAATATCAACAAGTATATGCCAATAAACTGAGCAATCTAGATGAAATGGAAGCCTTCCTGGAAACCTATAAGCTGCCAAGACTGAAACAGGAAGAAATTGACAACCTGAATAGGCCAATAACCAGTAACGAGATTGAAGCAGTGATCAAAAACCTCCCAAAAAACAAGAGTCCAGGGCCTGATGGATTCCCTGGGGAATTCTACCAAACATTCAAAGAAGAAATAATACCTATTCCCCTGAAGCTGTTTCAAAAAAGAGAAACAGAAGGAAAACTTCCAAACTCATTCTATGAGGCCAGCATT
>NW_027956294.1:0-213 GCF_054177405.1 Leptonychotes weddellii
AACAGTGTAGGAGGGTTCCCCTTTCTCCGCATCCCCGCCAACATCTGTCGTTTCCTGACTTGTTAATTTTAGCCATTCTGACTGGTGTGAGGTGGTATCTCATTGAGGTTTTGATTTGGATTTCCCTGATGCCGAGCGATATTGAGCACTTTTTCATGTGTCTGTTGGCCATTTGGATGTCTTCTTTGGAAAAATGTCTGTTCATGTCTTCTG
>NW_027956295.1:0-213 GCF_054177405.1 Leptonychotes weddellii
TGGTCAATAATTTGGACTCTATACATTCCCTCAAACACCCATCAACAGAATGACTAGGAGGAGGAGCCCCCAAAACAGAAAAGACTCAGAGATTATGACTTATGCTGCAGATTTACAAATGGATGCAGATATAACCAAGATGTCAGAGATGGAATTCAGGCTAGCAATTGTGAAGACAATGGCTAGAATGGAGAAATCAATTAATGGCAACAT
>NW_027956296.1:0-213 GCF_054177405.1 Leptonychotes weddellii
GCACAACACCCAGTGCTCCATGCAGAACGTGCCCTCCTCAATACCCACCACCAGGCCAACCCATCCTCCCACCCCCCTCCCCTCTAGAACCCTCAGTTTGTTTTTCAGAGTCCATCGTCTCTCATGGTTCGTCCACCCCTCTGATTTCCCCCGCTTCATTCCTCCCCTCCCGCTACCTTCTTCTTCTTCTTTTTTTTTTCTTAACATATCTTG
>NW_027956297.1:0-213 GCF_054177405.1 Leptonychotes weddellii
TTTTTAAAGATTTTATTTATTTATTTGAGACAGAGAGAATGAGAGAGACAGAGAGCACATGAGAGGGGGGAGGGTCAGAGGGAGAAGCAGGCTCCCCGCTGAGCAGGGAGCCCGATGCGGGACTCGATCCCGGGACTCCAGGATCATGACCTGAGCCGAAGGCAGTCGCTTAACCAACTGAGCCACCCAGGCGCCCAAGGTTGTTCTTTTTAG
>NW_027956298.1:0-213 GCF_054177405.1 Leptonychotes weddellii
TTTTTTTTTTTTTAAAGATTTTATTTATTTGAGACAGAGAGAATGAGAGAGACAGAGAGCACATGAGAGGGGGGAGGGTCAGAGGGAGAAGCAGGCTCCCTGCCGAGCAGGGACCCGATGCGGGACTCGATCCCGGGACTCCAGGATCATGACCTGAGCCGAAGGCAGTCGCTTAACCAACTGAGCCACCCAGGCGCCCGGAAGTTTTCTTTT
>NW_027956299.1:0-213 GCF_054177405.1 Leptonychotes weddellii
GAGGCCCCTCCCCCGCCGTCTATCCTCCCGAATATCGCCTCGGATTCACTTCTCCGCACGTCCTACCTTCCAGAAAGTGGTCGCTTTTCTGTTCAGAGAGTTGTTGCTATTCCTTTCTTCGATCTCCTGTTGAGTTTGTAGGTGTTCAGAATGGTTTGATCCCTATCCAGCTGAATTCCTGAGAGGAGATGAAATCCAGGTCTCCTACTCCTC
>NW_027956300.1:0-213 GCF_054177405.1 Leptonychotes weddellii
GGAGCAAGATGGCGGAGGAGTAGGAGACCTGGATTTCGTCTCCTCTCAGGAATTCAGCTGGATAGGGATCAAACCATTCTGAACACCTACAAACTCAACAGGAGATCGAAGAAAGGAATAGCAACAACTCTCTCATCAGAAAAGCGACCACTTTCTGGAAGGTAGGACGTGCGGAGAAGTGAATCCGAGGCGATATTCGGGAGGATAGACGGC
>NW_027956301.1:0-213 GCF_054177405.1 Leptonychotes weddellii
ACAAGTCAGGAAACGACAGATGTTGGCGGGGATGCGGAGAAAGGGGAACCCTCCTACACTGTTGGTGGGAATGCAAGCTGGTGCAGCCACTCTGGAAAACTGTATGGAGGTTCCTCAAAAAGTTGAAAATAGAGCTACCCTATGATCCAGCAATTGCACTACTGGGTATTTACCCCAAAGATACAAAAGTAGGGATCCGAAGGGGTACGTGCA
>NW_027956302.1:0-213 GCF_054177405.1 Leptonychotes weddellii
TTAGTTTTAGATGAAGTGTTCCATGATTCATTGTTTGTGCATAACACCCAGTGCTCCATGCAGAATGTGCCCTCCTCAATACCCACCACCAGGCTAACCCATCCTCCCACCCCCCTCCCCTCTAGAACCCTGTTTGTTTTTCAGAGTCCATCGTCTCTCATGGTTCGTCTACCCCTCTGATTTCCCCCGCTTCATTCTTCCCCTCCCGCTACC
>NW_027956303.1:0-213 GCF_054177405.1 Leptonychotes weddellii
GTTCTTCCAATCCATGAGCATGGAACGTTTTTCCATTTCTTTGTGTCTTCCTCAATTTCTTTCATGAGTATTTTATAGTTTTCTGAGTACAGATCCTTTGTCTCTTTGGTTAGATTTATTCCTAGGTATCTTATGGTTTTGGGTGCAATTGTAAATGGGATCGACTCCTTAATTTCTCTTTCTTCTGTCTTGTTGTTGGTGTATAGGAATGCC
>NW_027956304.1:0-1205 GCF_054177405.1 Leptonychotes weddellii
TGTCTGTTCATGTCTTCTGCCCATTTCTTGATTGGATCATTTGTTCTTTGGGTGTTGAGTTTGATAAGTTCTTTATAGATTTTGGATACTAGCCCTTTATCTGATATGTCATTTGCAAATATCTTCTCCCATTCTGTCGGTTGTCTTTTGGTTTTGTTGACTGTTTCTTTTGCTGTGCAAAAGCTTTTTATCTTGATGAGGTCCCAATAGTTCATTTTTGCCCTTGTTTCCCTTGCCTTTGGAAATGCCACTGAATTCTGTGCATTGATTTTGCATCCTGCTACTTTACTGGATTCCTGTATGAGTTCTAGCAATTTTGGGGTGGAGTCTTTTGGGCTTTCCATATAAAGGATCATATCATCTGCAAAGAGTGAGAGTTTGACTTCTTCTTTTCTGATTCGGATGCCCCTTATTTCTTTTTGTTGTCTGATTGCTAAGGCTAGGACTTCTAGTACTATGTTGAATAGCAGTGGTGATAGTGGATATCCCTGCCATGTTCCTGACCTTAGGGGAAAAGCTTTCAGTTTTTCCCCATTGAGAATGATAGTCGCTGTGGTTTTTTTCATAGATGGCTTTTATGATATTGAGGTATGTATGTACCCTCTATCCCTACACTCTGAGGAGTTTTAATCAAGAAAGGATGCTGTACTTTGTCAAATGTTTTTCTGCATCTATTGAGAGGATCATATGGTTCTTGTTCTTTTATTAATGTAGTGTATCACATTGATTGATTTGTAGATGCTGAACTGACCTTGCAGCCCAGGAATAAATCCCACTTGGTCTGGTGAATAATCCTTTTAATGTACTGTTGGATCCTATGGGCTTGTATTTTGGTGAGAATTTTGGCATCCATGTTCATCAGGGATATTGGTCTGTAGTTCTCCTTTTTGATTGTGTCTTTGTCTGGTTTTGGGATCAAGGTAATGCTGGCCTCATAAAATGAGTTTGGAAGTATTCCTTCCATTTCTATTTTTTGGAACAGTTTCAGAAAAATAGGTATTAATTCTTTAAATGTTTGGTAGAAATCCCCTGCAAAGCCATCTGGCCTTGGGCTTTTGTTTCTTGGGAGATTTTTATTACTGCTTCCATTTCCTTACTGGTTATGGGTCTGTACAGGTTTTCTATTTCTTCCTGGTTCAGTTTTGGTAGTTTATACATCTCTAGGAATGCATCCATTTCTTCCAAATTGTCTAATTTGCTGGCAT
>NW_027956305.1:0-213 GCF_054177405.1 Leptonychotes weddellii
TTGGCGATGTTTCTAGGAAGAAGTTGCTTCGGCTGAGGTCAAAGAGGTTGCTGCCTGTGTTCTCCTTTAGGATTTTGATGGACTCCTGTCTCACATTGAGGTCTTTCAACCATTTGGAGTCTATTTTTGTGTGTGGTGTAAGGAAATGGTCCAGTTTCATTCTTCTGCATGTGGCTATCCAATTTTCCCAACACCATTTGTTGAAGAGACTGT
>NW_027956306.1:0-213 GCF_054177405.1 Leptonychotes weddellii
AAGCTTTTGCACAGCAAAAGAAACAGTCAACAAAACCAAAAGACAACCGACAGAATGGGAGAAGATATTTGCAAATGACATATCAGATAAAGGGCTAGTATCCAAAATCTATAAAGAACTTATCAAACTCAACACCCAAAGAACAAAGAATCCAATCAAGAAATGGGCAGAAGACATGAACAGACATTTTTCCAAAGAAGACATCCAAATGGC
>NW_027956307.1:0-213 GCF_054177405.1 Leptonychotes weddellii
TTTTTTTTTTTTTTAAAGATTTTATTTATTTATTTGAGAGAGAGAGAATGAGAGACAGAGAGCATGAGAGGGAGGAGGGTCAGAGGGAGAAGCAGACTCCCTGCCGAGCAGGGAGCCTGATGCAGGACTCGATCCCGGGACTCCAGGATCATGACCTGAGCCGAAGGCAGTCGCTTAACCAACTGAGCCACCCAGGCGCCCCGATTTAGGTTT
>NW_027956308.1:0-213 GCF_054177405.1 Leptonychotes weddellii
AGTGTTCCATGATTCATTGTTTGTGCATAACACCCAGTGCTCCATGCAGAATGTGCCCTCCTCAATACCCACCACCAGGCTAACCCATCCTCCCACCCCTCTCCCCTCTAGAACCCTGTTTGTTTTTCAGAGTCCATCGTCTCTCATGGTTCGTCTACCCCTCCGATTTCCCCCGCTTCATTCTTCCCCTCCCGCTACCTTCTTCTTCTTCTT
>NW_027956309.1:0-213 GCF_054177405.1 Leptonychotes weddellii
TTCCCTTCCTTCTCCTAGTGTCCTCCATGCTATTCCTTATGTTCCACAAATAAGTGAAACCATATGATAATTGACTTTCTCTGCTTGACTTATTTCACTTAGCATAATCTCCTCCAGTCCCATCCATGTTGATGTAAAAGTTGGGTATTCATCCTTTCTGATGGCTGAGTAATATTCCATTGTATATATGGACCACATCTTCTTTATCCATTC
>NW_027956310.1:0-213 GCF_054177405.1 Leptonychotes weddellii
AATGCAAGATATGTTAAGAAAAAAAAAAGAAGAAGAAGAAGGTAGCGGGAGGGGAGGAATGAAGCGGGGGAAATCGGAGGGGTGGACGAACCATGAGAGAAGATGGACTCTGAAAAACAAACTGAGGGTTCTAGAGGGGAGGGGGGTGGGAGGATGGGTTGGCCTGGTGGTGGGTGTTGAGGAGGGCACGTTCTGCATGGAGCACTGGGTGTT
>NW_027956311.1:0-213 GCF_054177405.1 Leptonychotes weddellii
GAAGAAGAAGAAGATAGCGGGAGGGGAGGAATGAAGCGGGGGAAATCGGAGGGGTGGACGAACCATGAGAGACGATGGACTCTGAAAAACAAACTGAGGGTTCTAGAGGGGAGGGGGGTGGGAGGATGGGTTGGCCTGGTGGTGGGTATTGAGGAGGGCACGTTCTGCATGGAGCACTGGGTGTTGTGCACGAACAATGAATCATGGAACACT
>NW_027956312.1:0-213 GCF_054177405.1 Leptonychotes weddellii
CACTTTTTCATGTGTCTGTTGGCCATTTGGATGTCTTCTTTGGAAAAATGTCTGTTCATGTCTTCTGCCCATTTCTTGATTGGATCATTTGTTCTTTGGGTGTTGAGTTTGATAAGTTCTTTATAGATTTTGGATACTAGCCCTTTATCTGATATGTCATTTGCAAATATCTTCTCCCATTCTGTCAGTTGTCTTTTGGTTTTGTTGACTGTT
>NW_027956313.1:0-213 GCF_054177405.1 Leptonychotes weddellii
TTTTTTGTATTTTTTATTGTTATGTTAATCATCATACATTACATCATTAGTTTTTGATGTAGTGTTCCATGATTCATTGTTTGTGCATAACACCCAGTGCTCCATGCAGAACGTGCCCTCTTTAATACCCATCACCAGGCTAACCCATCCTCCCACCCCCCTCCCCTCTAGAACCCTCAGTTTGTTTTTCAGAGTCCATCGTCTCTCATGGTT
>NW_027956314.1:0-213 GCF_054177405.1 Leptonychotes weddellii
GTGGACGAACCATGAGAGACGATGGACTCTGAAAAACAAACTGAGGGTTCTAGAGGGGAGAGGGGTGGGAGGATGGGTTGGCCTGGTGGTGGGTATTGAGGAGGGCACGTTCTGCATGGAGCACTGGGTGTTGTGCACGAACAATGAATCATGGAACACTTCATCTAGAACTAATGATGTAATGTATGGGGATTAACATAAGAATAAAAAAAA
>NW_027956315.1:0-213 GCF_054177405.1 Leptonychotes weddellii
CATTACATCATTAATTTTAGATGAAGTGTTCCATGATTCATTGTTTGTGCATAACACCCAGTGCTCCATGCAGAATGTGCCCTCCTCAATACCCACCACCAGGCTAACCCATCCTCCCACCCCCCTCCCCTCTAGAACCCTCAGTTTGTTTTTCAGAGTCCATCGTCTCTCATGGTTCGTCTACCCCTCCGATTTCCCCCACTTCATTCTTCC
>NW_027956316.1:0-213 GCF_054177405.1 Leptonychotes weddellii
CTCTCATGGTTCGTCTACCCCTCCGATTTCCCCCGCTTCATTCTTCCCCTCCCGCTACCTTCTTCTTCTTCTTTTTTTTTTTTTCTTAACATATATTGCATTATTTGTTTCAGAGGTACAGATCTGAGATTCAACAGTCTTGCACAATTCACAGCGCTTACCAGAGCACATACCCTCCCCAGTGTCTATCACCCAGTCACCCCATCCCTCCCA
>NW_027956317.1:0-212 GCF_054177405.1 Leptonychotes weddellii
ATACCTTGCTTACAGAGTTCCCAGCAGCCTCACCAGGTGAGTCAAGAATGTCACTTCCTGGCAGGTGCAGGAACCTCGGGATATATTGGGGACCCCAGCAAGAGGAATCTGCCCAAATCTACGGTATTGCAGGCATGTCTGATGGCAAGCCCTTGGCTTGGCTTCTGGCCTGGAGAGACTACTCGAAGTTCAACCTAGAGATTCCTTAGAAA
>NW_027956318.1:0-212 GCF_054177405.1 Leptonychotes weddellii
AAGCAGAAACGCGCCGCAAGGCACTTGGCCAAGAACCAAGGGGGTGGCAGGAGGGGCGTTCCGGGGAGCAGGGCCCCTCCCAGAAGCCTGGCCCTGCAGAGTTGAGCCCAACTCAGGGGGACGCCTGGAACTCATTAGCATTATGTCAGGAATAATGTAAAATTAAAACATTTAGCTTTGGCTTCTAAAACGAAGGAGGACAAAAAAAAGAG
>NW_027956319.1:0-212 GCF_054177405.1 Leptonychotes weddellii
ATAAAAATCTTTAAAAAAAAAAAAAAAAGAACACTTAGTGTCATTGCAGAGAACTCAGAATTCTGCTGCGACCAAGCCCATGGTTTTTATACCAGCAAAATAAAGTGAATTAAATCTAAGGGGGAAAAACTAGATATACCAGGCAAGTGTTAAACAACATAGACTTTTGGACAAAAAAAGTCTATGTTTCCTTTCCTTCATAGGAAAGGAAA
>NW_027956320.1:0-212 GCF_054177405.1 Leptonychotes weddellii
ACGCACTGTATCGCTCCCAGGCCCCGCATGACCACACGAGGCGTGGATAAAATAAAAAAGTAAAACCGGCAGAACTCATCGGGCTTTTCTCTGGGACTCCTCCTCCCCGCCCTCTGCTTCTGCTGTGAGCAGAGACAATGGGACGCTCTCGAGCCACCAGATCACAGTTACTGGCCCCCCTGGCATCTCTGTGCAGGTGCGCGACATTATCT
>NW_027956321.1:0-212 GCF_054177405.1 Leptonychotes weddellii
TGCCTCTTTCTCCGGGAAATCTTTGACACTTGAGCTGTTTCCAACAACAACTTGGAATATTCAATTTGAAATAAATCCCATGATCTGTCAAAGGCAAGTTTTTTGAAGGAACATATGGCTGTCACTGTATTCAGAATACCAAGAATATTTTATATCAAGTTTCTTTTTTGCTTAAAATTTTAAAAAATGTAGGCCAAAGCTTTCCCCCACAA
>NW_027956322.1:0-212 GCF_054177405.1 Leptonychotes weddellii
ATGAACTGGAAAAGATGCATGCTAAACTCACTATGGGGAGGTTAAAAAACACCCAAAACATGGGGAAAAAAGGATGACCCTAAAAGCTTCCAGAAGAAAAAAGCTCATCACATACTAAGGACCAGATATCTTAACTGGCACTGGACTTAAAAAATAATACTGAAGGGGCACCCAGATGGCTCAGTAAGTTAAGTGTCTGCCTTCGACTCAGG
>NW_027956323.1:0-212 GCF_054177405.1 Leptonychotes weddellii
CGTGTTACTCTGAGTGCTTATTTGCTACTGTGCCTGGGTCAGCACTTCCAGGATCGGAGCGTTTCTAAGGCTCTGGGAGTGTTGCCAAATACACCGAAGTAGCTCCCTGACCCTTCCCTGCTTTGGGCCACGTTCCAGGAAATAACCTCAGCGGCGACAGATGTTGACCCGCAGTGTCCGACCGGGGACCTCCCCTGTCCGAGTCTGTGAGC
>NW_027956324.1:0-1205 GCF_054177405.1 Leptonychotes weddellii
GCGCCTGGGTGGCTCAGTCGTTAAGCGTCTGCCTTCGGCTCAGGTCATGATCCCAGGGTCCTGGGATCGAGTCCCACATCGGGTTCCCTCCTCGGCGGGAAGCCTGCTCTCCCTCTCCCACTCCCGCTGCTTGTGTTCCTGCTCTCGCTATCTCTGTCTCTGTCAAATAAATAAATAAAATCTTTAAAAAAAAAAAATTAAGCACATCTGTTCAACAGAAGACACCATGAAGAGAGTGAGAAGCCAAACCAAAGTGGTAGAAGAAACTTGCCATACGTGCATTTGACCCAAGACTTGAAATCAGAGTATATGAAGAACTCCTTCAAATCCGTAAGACAGACACGCCAACAGAAAAATCTGAACAGGCACTTTGCAACAGAGCATATGCATGGCGCTGACAAACCCCTACGAGTGATCAACTTCATAGTCACTGGGAAGCAGACATTAAAGCCACCAGGCTGTACCACCACAGACCCATGAGAAGGGCTGAAGTTGAAAGTCGCCAGATGCAAGAGTAGGAAGGATGTGAGCAGCCGTGACTCGCCTGCCTCACGGGAGGGGGTTGCTGGCCGTGTACGTCAGGCTGGGTGTGAGCACCCCATGACACAGCAAGACTCCTCTGGTGTCATTCAACAAATATGCGGACCGAAGTTCACCAAAACACACGTGCAGACGTTCACAGCAGCAGTGTTCCCGACAGCCCAGAACCAGAAGCGATCCAAATGTCACCATCAGAACGGGCAAGCACGCTATGTGCACTCGCGTAATGGAAAAGCCCAGCGCCATGGGGAGGAGGCCACATGCAGCAATGTGGACGATCCCGTTCAAGTTCAAGACCGGCAACCCTGGTCTGTCCTGGTAGAGGTTAAGGATAGTGTTTACCCTTGGAAAGGGGCACGAGGGGGCGTTCCAGCAGAGTTTTATTTCTCAATCTGGCGAGTGCTTCTCAGATACGCTCACTTGGTGAGGATTCGCTGAGCTGAACGAAATATTGTACTTTTCTTTCTTTTTTTTTTTTAAAGATTTTATTTATTTATTCGACAGAGAGAGAGAGAGAGACAGCGAGAGAGGGAATACAAGCAGGGGGAGTGGGAGAGGGAGAAGCAGGCTTCCTGCCGAGCAGAGAGCCCGATGTGGGGCTCGATCCCAGGACCCTGGGATCATGACCTGAGCCGAAGGCAGATTCTTAACGACTGAGCCACCCA
>NW_027956325.1:0-212 GCF_054177405.1 Leptonychotes weddellii
CACTCCCACTCATTTACAAACTAAAAGTTCCTTGTATAATAGGAGACTAATTTTTAATGGGGCATTATCCTTTCTTAGAATAGCATCCCTTTTTATCTGCCCACTAATTCTGTAACTCACCAACAATTGACTTAGAGCTAGGACTAATGGTAGTTTAATAAATATTGTTGCAAAGCCATCTTAATAGGTTTTTATTGTTTTGAAATAAATGA
>NW_027956326.1:0-212 GCF_054177405.1 Leptonychotes weddellii
GGGGCTGCTTATTATCAGCTGCTGAGAGAGGGATGTGAAAATTTGCCACTCAAGGATTTTATTTTTCTTGCAGGTTTTTTTTGAAGATTTCATTTATTTACTTGAAAGAGAGAGCAGAGAGAGAGAGAAAGCATGAGTGGGGGGAGGGGCAGAGGGAGAGGGAGAAGCCCACTCCCTGCTAAGCAAGGAGCCCGATGTGGGGCTCAATCCCA
>NW_027956327.1:0-212 GCF_054177405.1 Leptonychotes weddellii
GGCTGTTCAAGGTAGTTTTATTTCTGATAGTAAGAAAGAAGAAACAACTTTAATGTCCAACAGAAGAAGACTAGTTAAATAAGTGGTTGATGTTTGTGTCATTTAAATGTTTTTCTTTATACCTTTATGTATTTGGCAAATGTTCTACAGCAACTGTTTATTAGATAGAAAATAACTAATGCCAGTTTATAATGGAGAACGCAGGGATGGGA
>NW_027956328.1:0-212 GCF_054177405.1 Leptonychotes weddellii
CAGAAGGCACCCTGGGCTTCGGGTTTCAGGTTCAGCTTGCCTGTGGCTCACTCATTCCAGCACCAAGAAGCTCTACAGCAGCAGTGTTCCTTCTCACGAGGAAAGACCCCCGTCGTCCCATCTGTCCTCACCCAGTGAGGAGGGGAGGAGCGACTCCACAGCCCCCTGGGACACCCTAAGCCTCAGCTTCCTCATCTGTGAAATGGGCCAAG
>NW_027956329.1:0-212 GCF_054177405.1 Leptonychotes weddellii
CAAAATCTTTATAAAAAAAAAAAAAGCATGAGAGTTAAAATAGCCCCAAGTGAGCGTGTCCTTGCCATATAAGGGTAAACTAATTTTTTATTGACGTAATTTACATACAAAAAAATAGAGACCTTAGTTGTTGGGTGTTTTTCAGAGAGGGAGCGGGGTAGGGGCAGAGGGAGAGAGGGAGGATCTTTTTTTTTTTTTTTTTAAAGATTTTA
>NW_027956330.1:0-212 GCF_054177405.1 Leptonychotes weddellii
TGCCTCTTTCTCCGGGAAATCTTTGACACTTGAGCTGTTTCCAACAACAACTTGGAATATTCAATTTGAAATAAATCCCATGATCTGTCAAAGGCAAGTTTTTTGAAGGAACATATGGCTGTCACTGTATTCAGAATACCAAGAATATTTTATATCAAGTTTCTTTTTTGCTTAAAATTTTAAAAAATGTAGGCCAAAGATTTCCCCCACAA
>NW_027956331.1:0-212 GCF_054177405.1 Leptonychotes weddellii
ATAATATAAAAGGACCTTTCAACTTTTAAAAATTGTAATAAAATAATAGTAGTTCAATATGTAAATGCTTCGACCAGACTTCACAAGAAGGCCATGAAAATAATGAGAGGACAGGGCGCGTGGGTGGCTCAGTTGGTTAAGCGACTGCCTTCGGCTCAGGTCATGATCCCAGGGTCCTGGGATCGAGTCCCACATCGGGTTCCCGGCTCAGC
>NW_027956332.1:0-212 GCF_054177405.1 Leptonychotes weddellii
ACGCACTGTATCGCTCCCAGGCCCCGCATGACCACACGAGGCGTGGATAAAATAAAAAAGTAAAACCGGCAGAACTCATCGGGCTTTTCTCTGGGACTCCTCCTCCCCGCCCTCTGCTTCTGCTGTGAGCAGAGACAATGGGACGCTCTCGAGCCACCAGATCACAGTTACTGGCCCCCCTGGCATCTCTGTGCAGGTGAGCGACATTATCT
>NW_027956333.1:0-212 GCF_054177405.1 Leptonychotes weddellii
CGCTTTTATCCCTGGTGGGCGCGGGGAAGTGAGCAGCCCCGCGGCCGGGGAAGTTCCCGGCACCGCACGTCGCTTCGGGGTCGGAAAGGACAGCGCGGCCCCGCCCCCGCGGTGAAGGGGGACCCGCCCGGCCACCCGCATGTCCCTGCGAGTCGGGGACCTTCTCCTTCCTGCGGAATCCCCATAGGAGGCGCGAGGGGCCGTCACGCTGC
>NW_027956334.1:0-1205 GCF_054177405.1 Leptonychotes weddellii
AGGAGGGCACATTCTGCATGGAGCACTGGGTGTTATGCACAAACAATGAATCATGGAACACTTCATCTAGAACTAATGATGTAATGTATGGGGATTAACATAAGAATAAAAAAAATAAAAATAAATAAAAATGAAGGAGAATGTATATATATATATGTTCCTCCTCACTCATCCCTCCTGGAGTCTGACTTGTTTTGTGATGATCTGAGGTTATCAGCTACACCTGAGAGTCAAAAATAGAGCCTGTGATTGAGGAGACCTAGGAATGCTTAAGTATTCCCTTCCCTCATCTCTAGGAAGTTCCTGAAACTAGCTAATGTCATCTCAATCCCTTGAGGTGAGCATCTCCAGAGTCTCACCTTCCATCTAATTAGGAGGCAAAAATAAACATGTGAGGCTTCATTTTGTCCTGAGAATCAGGAACATGGAGGAGTGAAAGGCAGGGTCTATCTTTTTATCCCTGCACATCAACCAGCTTCTTCTGGCCCCTGACTTGGGATTATATATTTCCATAGCACTTTCTATTCTTCAATCTAGCAATCTATTTTTAAGAATGACATGGTGGGATCTCTGCAACCCACCATGCAAACTGTCTAGGAGGAAGGATTACCAAAGGTAACATAAGCTCCAATTACTCATTCAGTTTGCCATCTAGATAGAGTGATTGATAAGAAATGAACAAGAAGATTTGTACCATACACTCTTGGAGAAGGAGGAAGCTGTGTTAAAAGGGGCCATTGTCGCAAATGCTCCAGATGTGGGCTGTGAGCGAGAGGTCCTCCTGAGGTCACACTCTGTTCCCTTCTGCTTGGAGAAGGGTTCCCGGACAGGAGGGGCCAGTTCCTGCTCTCACCTGTCACCACCAGGGCCAGGAGGTCACTCCGCTGTGACCAGTTCTTCCCTCTCTGATATGCACACTGGTATCGCCCTGAACTGTGTGAGCTCATGGATGCAAAGGAGAAACTGACCCTATCGCTGGAATCCTCTGAGGTCTTCATGGACAAGGATTCATAGACTCTCTCTTTATACAGATAGTAGACATCAGCCCGCAGAGACGCCTGACACCAGATGGTCACAGGGCTCCCCTTGGTGACCATGGGGCCAGGATCAGCCCAGATGGAGGGTTTGGGGAGGGTCCCTGGAAAGGAATCAGATGGAGAGTTGCAAGGGTGCCCTTCTCTCCTCATTTTCCCACCTGTCACCCC
>NW_027956335.1:0-212 GCF_054177405.1 Leptonychotes weddellii
ATAAAATCTTTAAAAAAAAAAAAAAAAAAGAGAGGACTCCTTACCACTGTCAGTTCACCACACTCACCTAAAGAGTAAGTGATTGATTTACAAGTTTCAAGGAGAATTTCAGCCAAAGCCTCAGGATCTGCATGTTCTTCTTCCAAAATCATTAATCTGTACAAATCAGAAAACAAGATACAAATTGCTAGTTATGAAGAAACATTCTAAAA
>NW_027956336.1:0-212 GCF_054177405.1 Leptonychotes weddellii
GTGTCTCCCGACTCCTGTCAGGGCTCAAGCTTCTGGCCCCCCAGGCTTTGCCATGCGCTGGATCATTAATAACATTGATCACATAGCAGAAAGCATTATTCTGTGAGGAATTCTTAATTGCAGGAAACAAACAGGGTTGCTGGAGTGGGGGGTGGGGTGGGAGGGATGGGGTGACTGGGTGATAGACACTGGGGAGAGTATGTGCTCTGGTA
>NW_027956337.1:0-212 GCF_054177405.1 Leptonychotes weddellii
CCTGCTGTGCCCAGTGCCAGAACTCCCAGCACCCAGGTGCAAGACAGGTCCCTGTTAAAGTAATTCACACGAGATCGACTATGAGCATTGTCTTGCTCACGGCTGCTGTTAGAAAACAGGACCAAAGGGACATTAACACTGCAGCCAATGACAGCCTGTAAATGACAACCTCTTTAGGATGACCTTCCCGGCACTATGACCTCCAGCCAGAC
>NW_027956338.1:0-212 GCF_054177405.1 Leptonychotes weddellii
AGGCCGGGGGGGCCTGGTTAGGACCTACCCCAGACCTCATCATTCCTGTTCAGAGCCCTCCACGGCTCCTGTCTCATGCAGAGTGACAGCCAAGGTCCAGGCGGTGGCCTCCGCAGCCCTGCACGGCTGGGCCCTGCTGCTCTCTGACCCCGTCTGCTGCCTCCCCCCACCCCGCTCTGCCTTTTTTTTTTTTTTTTTTAAGAGAATCATAT
>NW_027956339.1:0-212 GCF_054177405.1 Leptonychotes weddellii
GTGTTTTTTGATGGCTGCATAATATTCCATTGTGTATATATACCACATCTTCTTTATCCATTCATCTGTCGATGGACATCTTGGCTCTTTCCAAAGTTTGGCTATTGTGGACATTGCTGCTATGAACATTGGGGTGCATATACCCCTTTGGATTGCTACATTTGTATCTTTGGGGTAAATACCCAGTAGTGCATTTGCTGGGTCGTAGGGTA
>NW_027956340.1:0-212 GCF_054177405.1 Leptonychotes weddellii
TAACTATCCCTAATCCCACTTTCTACCTTCAAAAATTTAAAACAAAAATAGAGTGAAGAGACATACAGCTTATTCCCTTTTCTTTACCTTAATTCTTAATTGTCTGAATTGAAGGGAAAATGAGTAGCATGAATGAAATAGGAAAAGGGTCTGGCCACACTACAAAGCAGACTCTCAAACCAGAACCAGAGTTGAAAATGTGTGGCTCCTAA
>NW_027956341.1:0-212 GCF_054177405.1 Leptonychotes weddellii
AAATATATGTCCGAATCCTAACATGCAGAACCTGTGAATGCAAACTTTTTTTTTTTGGATAAAGTTTGTAGTTGCAATGAAGGTATGGATTTTGAGATGAGCTCATCCTGGATCAGGGTGGCCCTGAATTCAATGGCGGGTGTCCTTATAAGAGACACAAGAGGAGACACGGACACAGAGGAAAAGCCACGTGAAGACAGATGCAGAGGCGG
>NW_027956342.1:0-212 GCF_054177405.1 Leptonychotes weddellii
CTGAGCTGAGATTAAGAGTCAGACACCTAAAAAAAGGAGAGGGGGCACCCGGGTGGCTCAGATGGTTGGGTGTCTGCCTTCGGCTTGGGTCACGGTCTCCAGGTCCTGGGATCGAGCCCCACGTCGGGCTCCCAGCTCGCCGGGAGTCTGCTTCTCCGTCTCCCTCTGCCTCTCCCCGTTTGTGCTCTCTCTGTCTCTCCTTCTCTCTCAAA
>NW_027956343.1:0-212 GCF_054177405.1 Leptonychotes weddellii
GTGTCTCCCGACTCCTGTCAGGGCTCAAGCTTCTGGCCCCCCAGGCTTTGCCATGCGCTGGATCATTAATAACATTGATCACATAGCAGAAAGCATTATTCTGTGAGGAATTCTTAATTGCAGGAAACAAACAGGGTTGCTGGAGTGGGGGGTGGGGTGGGAGGGATGGGGTGACTGGGTGATAGACACTGGGGAGAGTCTGTGCTCTGGTA
>NW_027956344.1:0-212 GCF_054177405.1 Leptonychotes weddellii
ATCTACATTTGCCAAAACTCACGGAACTATACACCAAAAAGGATGAATTCTACGTATGTAATTATACCTTAATGTTAAAGGAAGGGGGAAGATGAAGTCATTATTAATTTTTTAAAAATCCATAGGAAGGGGCCCCTGGGTAGCTCAGTCAGTTGAGCATCTGCTTTCGGCTCAGGTCATGATCTCAGGTTCTTGGGATCGAGACCCACATC
>NW_027956345.1:0-1205 GCF_054177405.1 Leptonychotes weddellii
CACTAGAAGAGAAATAATTAAGATTAGACCAGAAATCAATGAAACTAGAAGCTGGTTCTTTAAAAGAATTAATAAGATCAATAAGCCACTGGCCAGACCTATCCAAAAGAAAAGAGAAAGGACCCAAATTAATAAAATGATGAATGAAAGGGGAGAGATCATGACTAACACCAAGGAAATAGAAACAATTATTAGAAATTATTGTCACCAACTATACGCCAATAAACTGAGCAATCTGTAAAAAATGGATGCCTTCCTGGAAACCTGTAAGCTGCCAAGACTGAAACAGGAAGAAACTGACAACCTGAACAGGCCAATAACCAGTAACGAGATTGAAGCAGTGGTCAAAACCTCCCAAAAAACAAGAGTCCAGGGACTGATGGATTCCCTGGGGTATTCTACCAAACATTCAAAGAAGAAATAACACCTATTCTACTGACTCTGTTTCAAAAAATAGAAACAGAAGGAAAACTTCCAAACTCATTCTATGAGGCCAGCATTACCTTAATCCCCAAACCAGGCAAAGACCCCATCAAAAAGGAGAATTTCAGACTGATATCCCTGATGAATATGGATTCCAAAATCCTCAACAAAATCCTAGCTAATAGGATCCAACAATACATTAAAAGGATCATCCACCACGACCAAGTGGGATTTATTCCTGGGATGGAAGGGTGGTTCAACATTTGCAAATCAATCAGTGTGATAGAACACATTAATAAGAGGAGGGAGAAGAACCATATGGTCCTCTCAATTGATGCAGAAAAAGCATTTGACAAAATACAGTATCCTTTCCTGATTAAAACTCTTCAGAGTATAGGGATAGAGGGAACATTCCTCAAGTTCATAAAATCCATCTATGAAAAACCCACAATTAATATTATCCTCAATGGGGAAAAGATGAGAGCCTTTTTCCTTAAGATCAGGAACATGTGAAGGATGTCCACTCTCACCACTATTGTTCAACATAGTACTAGAAGTCCTAGCAACATAAATCAGACAACAAAAACAAATAAAAGTTATTGAAATTGGCAAAGAAGAAGTCAAACTCTCTTTTCGCAGACGACATGATACTTTATGTGGAAAACCCAAAAGACTCTACCCCAAAATTACTAAAACTCATCCAGCAATTCAGTAATGTGGCAGGATACAAAATCAATGCACAGAAATCAGTTGCTTTCTTATACAATAACAATGCAACTGTA
>NW_027956346.1:0-212 GCF_054177405.1 Leptonychotes weddellii
TTATTTCTGAAGGCAGTATGCTTATGCAACAAATAATGTCGTTTTATCATAAACATGTAGAGGTGCATTTTTGTTCATGTCATTTCCTAATTTTGTTTAGTGTCTCTTCCTCACTTTCTTATGAATTATACATAAATGAGAATCTAAGCCTCTTTTTCAGGTACAATGATCCTATTTTCCTGAGCAGAAACCCTGGTGGAAAAGTATTAAAA
>NW_027956347.1:0-212 GCF_054177405.1 Leptonychotes weddellii
GAAAATGCTCCTGGGGTGCCTGGGTGGCTCAGTTGGTTAAGCGACTGCCTTCGGCTCAGGTCATGATCCTGGAGTCCCGGGATCGAGTCCCATATCGGGCTCCTTGCTCAGCAGGGGGTCTGCTTCTCCCTCTGACCCTCCCCCCTCTCATGTGCTCTCTCTCTCTCATTCTCTCTCTCAAATAAATAAATAAAATCTTTAAAAAAAAAAAA
>NW_027956348.1:0-212 GCF_054177405.1 Leptonychotes weddellii
CCTCAATACCCACCACCAGGCTAACCCATCCCCCCACCCCCCTCCCCTCTAGAACCCTGTTTGTTTTTCAGAGTCCATCGTCTCTCATGGTTCGTCTACCCCTCCGATTTCCCCCGCTTCATTCTTCCCCTCCCGCTACCTTCTTCTTCTTCTTTTTTTTTTTCTTAACATATATTGCATTATTTGTTTCAGAGGTACAGATCTGAGATTCA
>NW_027956349.1:0-212 GCF_054177405.1 Leptonychotes weddellii
ATAAACAGGAAACAATGTAAATGAGAACTGTGCCTTTGACTCTTGAATGACGATTGTGTGTAGCATCTGAAACAAAAAACAGTAGTAAAAAATGAATCTGATTAATGAGCTTATGCTGGGGTGGGAAGCAGTTTTTTTTTAGATTAATCTGACTCAGGGCGCCTGGGTGGCTCAGTCGGTTGAGCGACTGCCTTCGGCTGGGGTCATGATCC
>NW_027956350.1:0-212 GCF_054177405.1 Leptonychotes weddellii
TCTCCTCCTCCTTCTCCGGGTCTTTTTGGGTAAAACAAGGGGCTTTTTTGTTTTAGACTGATCAGTGTTTCTCAAACTTGAACTTCCTCTTGCCTTTCCTGATTTTTGCCATGACTGTAGACCTCAGTATTATTATTTATGTATTATTTTTCCCAAAAATGGCTCATATTTTTTACTTAAGTTTATCTAAAGGAAACACTACTACATAGAAA
>NW_027956351.1:0-212 GCF_054177405.1 Leptonychotes weddellii
CCTTCAACTTTGTTCTATTTTTAGCTATGAGCTTCTGTAAAAATATTACAGATGCCATGAAAACTTTAAATTTTTTATTGGCATGGCATTTGATTTGTGGATTGATTTGAAAAGACCTTATGTCCTGGTAATATTGAGTCTTTATATCCATGAACATAATATATTTTCTACTACTTAGGACTTCTTTCTAATCTTTTAATAAACTTTTATAA
>NW_027956352.1:0-212 GCF_054177405.1 Leptonychotes weddellii
AGAACTGAGCCCGATGGCAATCCATTGATTAGAGATTTAGGAGATGAGAAAGAATAGCCAAGAACTTGAGGGGGAAAAAAATGTCCTGAAATACAACAGAAAATGCCAGAATACTTTGTGTCATGAAGTCAAGTAGGGTCAATTGCAGTATTGGCTTGTTTCAACAAATCTCCTTGTACTCATAGATTTTTCCATGGAACTTTGAAGTTACT
>NW_027956353.1:0-212 GCF_054177405.1 Leptonychotes weddellii
TACGCCATTTTACATTCCCACTATTGCTATATTGCTATAGGAGGGTTCCTATTTCTCCACGTCCTCATCGACATTTGTTATTGTCTGTCTTTGCTTTTTTTAAGGTTTTTATTTAAATTCCACTTAGTTAACATCCAGTGTAATATGAGTTTGGGGTGTTACAATATGGTGATTCAACACTTCCATACATCACCCCGTGCTCATCACGATAA
>NW_027956354.1:0-212 GCF_054177405.1 Leptonychotes weddellii
GTGTGTGTGTGTATATATATATATATTTACCACCTTTTCTTTATCCATTCATCAGTCGATGGATATTTGGGCTTTTTCCATAATTTGGTTATGTTGATAATGCTACTATAAACATTGGGGTGCATGTATCCCTTCAAATTAGTATTTTTGTATCCTTTGGGTAAATACCTAATAGTACAATTGCTGGATCATAGTGTAGTTCTATTTTTAAC
>NW_027956355.1:0-212 GCF_054177405.1 Leptonychotes weddellii
TCTCTAAATTTTGTTCATCACCAAGTCACATCTATTTCTCCTCCGAAATCTATCCTAAATCCTGCTGCTGTTTATCACCTCTGCAGCTACTGTCTTAGCCAAAGCGGTGTCATCTGTTGTGTAGATGGCTTCAAGTTAATCCTAACCGGTTTCCCCACATCCACCCTTGCCCTCAACCTCATAGTCTACTTTCCATAGCCGACTCTGTCCAA
>NW_027956356.1:0-12457 GCF_054177405.1 Leptonychotes weddellii
GTCTGCTTCTCCCTCTCCTTCTGCCCCTCCCCCCTGCTCCTGTGTTCCTGCATGCTCTCCCCACCCCTCTCAGGTGAATAAAATGTTTGGAAAAAACTAGAGAACATAACTCAATAATAAAAGCAAGTTTAAAATGGTCAAATTATTTGAATAGAAGATATAAAGATAGCCAATAAGCACATGAAAAGATGTTTATCATCATCAGGGAAATGCAAATGAAAACCAGAGTAAGATAATGCTTCATATCCACTAGAATGGCAATAATTATAAAAAAAACAAAACAAAAAAGGACAGCAATAGAAATGACAAGTTTTGACAAGGATGTGGAAAAATCAGAATCTTCACACACTGTCTGAGAATTTAAAATGGTACAACTGCTTTGGAAAGCAGTCTGGCATTTTCTCAAATGGTTAAACATAGTTACCATGTGATCCAATAACTACTCTTAGATATATGTAGACCCAAGAGAATGTAAACATAAAACATGTCTTTATAAAAACTATGCAAATGTTCATAGCATTATTTATAATACCTTAAAAGTGGACACAACCTGAATATTTATTAACTGATGAAGAGATAAATAAAATGTAGTATATCCATATAGTGGAATATTATTTGGCAATTAATAAAAATAAGTACTGATATATGCTACAACATGGATGAACCTTGGCAATGTTACACTAACTGAAAGAATCCAGTCAAAAAGGAGGATACATTGCATAATTCCAATTATATGAAATTTTGGAATGAATTGAAATATGAAAATTTATAGACACAGATTAGTGGTTGCCTAAGCTGGAGAAGATGAGGATTTGGGGGTAAGACAGCCACATGGTCTGGAGTTTCTTTTGGAGTAATGAAAAAATTTGAAAATTGTAATAGTGCACAACTCTGAATACACTAATACCCATTGGATAATATCTTTGAAAAAGATATGTGAACTGTATCTTAATAAAGCTGTTCAAAAATTAATACAGTAGTGATTATGCCATTTTATACCTTATTTTTATACTTTTTTTCTTGCCTTCCTGCAGTTTAGTTGAACTTTTTAAAATTTTCATCTTGATTTGTTTATAGTGTATTAGAGTGCATCTTTTTGTGTAGTTTTTGTAGTAGTCACTCTCGTTAATATAATATCCAGAAAAAAGTAGACTTAAAACAGTCTAGTGCTACCAGCATTTTAACACCTAGAGTGAAATGGGGGAACCTCACTTCTGTTTTGGTCTCTTTAACTTTACCACTTTTAAATAGCATTGTCTTGCATATCAGATGTTATTCTAGCTTTTGTTGATGAAACTTAGGAAAGGGATAGTTCACTGTATCCTATCTTCTTGTTCCTTCTTCCTGATACTTCCTGCTACTCTAAGATTTCTTCTTATTCCTTTCCTTTCTCTTTGAAACTTCCTTTAGTCATTCTTTAAGGGTATCTTTGCTAACAACAAAATATTTTAGTTTTTCTTCATTTTATAATGTTCTTACTCCCCTTTCTTAAAGGATCATTTGCCTGATAGAGATTTCATGGTTAATAGTTATTTTCTTGTAGCATCTGAAAAAATGTTCGCCTTTATGGTTTCAGGTGAAAAATCTGTGGTTACTCTGCTTGGTATTTCTCTCTAGGCAATGTAATACTTCTCTCTGGCTGCTTTTAAGATTTTTATCTTGAGTTTACACAAGTTTAATTATGATGTGTCTTATTCTGAATTTCTCTGATTTTACCCTGTTGAGAGTGTACTTACTTCGTAGATACGTTGTTTTGTGTTTTTCCCCAAATTTGAAAATTTGAGTCTCCCTCCTTCCCTCAATAACCTTTCAGTTCCTCCACTTTTAGGACTCCAGGGATAAAAATATTGGCTCTTTCATCATTACTCTTTAGTTACTGGGTCCCTAAGGCATCATTTTTGATTGTTTTTTCCTATTCTTTTTATATTGTTAAGATGGGGTGGATTCTATTATTTTGTCCTCAAGATCTGTCCTTTGTCATTTCCATTCTGCTATCCATGCAGAATTTTTTGTTTCTATAACTGTATTTTTTCAGTTCTGTAATTTCTGTTCTGTTCTAGAATTTCTTTGAGATTTCCTTTTGTTTCGAGAGTTTGAAATTAATAGTTGAAGCTTTTTCATGACAGCTCCTTTAAAATCCTTGTCACAGGGAACGCCTGGGTGGCTCAGTCGGTTAAGCGTCTGCCTTCAGCTCAGGTCATGATCCCAGGGTCCTGGGATCGAGTCCCGCATTGGGCTCCCTGCTCTGCGGGGAGCCTGCTTCTCCCTCTGCCTCTGCCTCTCTCTCTCTCTCTCTCTCTCATGAATAAATAAATAAAATCTTAAAAAAAAAAAAAATCCTTGTCACGGAACTCCAACCTTTGATTCATCTTGGTGTTAGCATCATCTGATGGTCTTTTCTCATTTAAGTCGTTATGGCAGGAGACTCTAGGTCCTATTTAAATGTTTAAATGTTTAATTTAGTAGGCAGTTACCTTGGTTTGTTCTAGCACACAGGTCTTTGTTAAATTTTATGGGCTGTAGTTCCAATGGCAGTTGAATTTCCAGAGCCCTTTTGGTAATACTCTGCTCTGCTTGGTTTGTCTGGTACCACTGATGAATTCCCATTCATCCCAACTCTTACTGCCTGCTGGGGCAGAAGGGGTTTCTCCAGGTTGGGCTGCCTCACTACTAAGACTGACTCTTTTTCAGAGGAGCTAGGAGTTCTTGGTATGCCCTTATTGGTACCTCTGCCCAGTGTCTCTAGGCCATTGAGGGGAGTTGGTTCCATAGGAATAAAGCAGCTTCTCGATGTGGGCCTCTTTGTGATTATTTCCTTTTTCCTAGTTCTGACTACCCATCCTAGTGTTTTGGGGGAGAGGGTCAAGGGCCCATGAGGACAAAAGGATTTCTTGGACCATGCTGCTGCTGTAGCTGAGTTTTTCCTGCCAGCTCTGTGCCCTGACTTGGTATCCCTTGGTGGGAAGAGGATGTCTCAGGCCCATGTTTCCCTATGGGGCTGTTTTTTTTTTTTGGCTGGTCTCTCAATGGATCCCCCTTGCCGTTTGTTTTGAGTTTATGTTGTCAGAAAAACTCTCCTTTGATTCTAGGGAACAATCCGTTTACCTGGATGCCTTTCTCTCTCTCTCTTTCTCTCCACCGCCTCACCCCCCAGGTTGGGGGTTCTTGTGAATGCCAGGTCTGGGTGGTCTCCCTCCTTAAGGATAATGAGGAAATTAAACATCTGGCCACTATGCTGTCCCTCTTATCCTGGGGTCTTGCTTTCCTTTTCCTTTTCTTATTGCCTATCAGTTCTCCTTTGGTTGTCTCTCACAGCAGGGTTGACAGTTTATAGGGCTTCTAAGGTTGTGCTTTGCATAAATGGAGCATGGAGAAATAGATTTATGCCATCTTGTCCTGAATAGAAATATGTACTGTAGTTTTCTTGTTTGTTTACATGTCAGATTTCTGTCTAAATATATTTCTCCATACTCACAGAAAATTATTATAACTTATTTACCATGCAATCTTTTGCCAGTACCTAATATAGTCCTGACTTACAGTATATTCTCGGTAAAAACTTTTGTAGATGAAGTTAAAGGAACACTATGGTGGCAATATCAGGTCTGTAAATAGACACTTAGGTCTGGTGATGGCCAAATGGGGCCTTTTGAACCTATCTATGATTTTACCAGGTGAACAATTGTCTTCACCTAGGTAGAAGACTATGTACATTCTGTAGTGTGTAAAGCCCAAAATTCTTAGAAGGAACCTATCAGTAGTCACTGCCCTAAGGAAAATGAGTTGCTCCCTCTTTATTTTCCTAAAGTTCTCTCAAAATTTATGTTTGAATGAAATCAAATGGACTTGTGGAATCACCACATCTCTTTTTCATTCTGTTCCTATCATTCCTATAGAAATTTCTGAAGAACTTAAACTTGACAAATATTTGTACCTTTCTGTGATGTTTGGGGCCATTCTTGTGTGTCTTGTGGATCCTTAGTAAGTTGAAATAGTAACATAACCTAAATAAATTTCATGTTGGAAGTAATCTTCTATAACCCAAACATCTAAGATCATCTCTACTTTCTGGGGCTGGAGACGAAAGCCAAGGAGAAATGGAAACATTCGAAAAGATAAAGCATTGGAAACTAAATATACAAAGTAAGTACTATGTGACTTTTTAAAAGAATAAAGTAGATTTAAAATAATAAAGTAGATTTGTCTGTACTGGAATGGTAAAATAGCCATGATAAAGTAAGTGAATAAAACAGAATTGCCAAAGTGCATGTAGAAAATGAACTTCCTTATTTGTTTATGTTCCCACTAAGGCATGTAGAGCAAAGGTAACCCGTAATGATCCCATATTCTGTGTGTGATTCCTTCCCCTGAAATATGGGCTTGCCTCATGACTTGCTCCTCACCAATAGTTTGTCTAAGGTGAGGGGGTGTCACCATTATGATTAAGAAACAAGAAATTGTAACTTGTGTCTTGCTAGCAGACTTTCTGTGTTGACTCTATCCCTTGATGGATTTGGTGAAGCCAACTGTCATACACAGAGGGGCACATAGCAGGGAAGTTCAGTAGCCTGCAAGCAAATTTGAATCCTGCAAATTGCCCCATGAGCTTGGAAGTGGATCCTACCCCTGTCGAGTGTCAAGTGAGACTCCCAACCCTAACCAACATCTTCATTACAGCCTTATACAAGATGCTGGAGCAGAGGACCCAGTTAAGGTGTGTCCATATCCACGACCCCTAAAAATTCTGAGATGAGAGATGGTTGTTGTTTTAAGTCACTAAGTTTTTAGTAATTTATTATACAGCCATAGGTAACTAATATACCCACCTATTTTTTATATTAGTATAAGCAGTAGAAAGTTGTCAATTTTTACTTTAACTTTTTTATGTGGTAAAGAGGTTCACAAGAATATGTATATATTTTTCATATACATGTTCACATATATGTAATAGGCTGTGTATATAGTTTGACTCTCCTTGTGTCTAATCTGCATAGCAGCATATTGGAGCAGAGCAGTCTCCAAATGATGCATCGACGCACTACAAAATCATAGGAAAGAAGTAAGGGGCAAAAATCTGAAAAGACTGTATTTTTTTAGAGTTGTTCACATGAGAATGTTATTAGGTTAAGTGATGGTACAACTTAGTATATTGATTAGTCTACAGCCAAAGAAAACTCACTCCTTCTAATGCCTTTAGGAAAGAATAGGATTGGCTTAGAACAGAAAAAGCATGAAAAGAGATTTTTTTTAATACTTTATTAGGGGTGTTATCACCTGGGAATGTCAAAAACACTATTAAGAGACGAGAAATATGTCCAACATATCAGCAGATGTCTTATACATGTGTACATAGATGTGTTTTTCGATTTATTTCTTCAGCATAAGATGGACAGCATGAAGCATTTTTATTTCTTAGAGAACTTTTCCTTTTGTTATTAGGAATCCAAAAATGATGATGATTCTGGTATCTAATTATTCAGCATCTTCATTTGTCCCTGTTACAATAGTGTTTTCCTTTGACCATGCCTGTTAGATCAAAACCACAGCTTTTACAAAAGATAAATTAGAAATTGGCAGATCATTTTTCAACAAGTACTAATTGAGCAACCTACAAAGGAGGGAGGATATGAAGATGGGCTCTGCTGGTAATTGAGAGATTTTTTTTAAAGAATATCTTTTGATATTTTTTTGATAAGGTTTTTTAACATCTTTTCAAAGCAGCTCTTACGCTGGTAGATCAAGCAAGGATTGATTGATTTTAGAGGCAAAGCACTGAAATTCTTCGTTCATAAAAATGAAGTTGAGATGATGGACTGGCCTGTTGAAGATTCCATTAGACATTTTCCTGTGATGCAACATGTATCATTTCTAGATAATCAAGTTAGGATGCACAGGTTGAAACCTATTTAGGTTCATGCAGTGAAATCTCTTATTTTATGTAGGCTCTTACCTCTTGGGTGTGCTAGGAGTAGAATAGGAACAGTCCAGGTGAGAAGCCAGGGAAAGCTGTGTGGTTGGTGGAAAGAATCTTGTTTTAGCACAAAAGTGGTGCCCAGAGTATGGGAATATGCCTTTGCCTTAGCTAGAACTGTTCTTCTCTGATGAATCCTTATTTCTCTTTTGAGTTACTTATAAATGTCTTTATCTTCTGTATTTGAAAACAAAAGCTTTTGAAGCCTACCATTGTGCCATTTTGGTAAACATATTTTAATGACTTAAATTACACAGCAATTCTTAACTGAAATAGTTCTGTATATTGTGATGTTTGGTGACTCAAGCCAGCTGATGTATGCATGCAGATTTTAGCAGTTAGTGAGAATTTTCGGAAGTCGCACATGTAAACAAATGTTGATGCTTACTTGCTTAGCAGTATTACATCAGTTCTATAGATCCTCTGTAATGCTGGAGCTTTGTCTAGTAAAATAGGCCATTTTTTTTCCATTTCTTTTTTAGAATGCCATTATAGTTTTATAGAGTAATACATGAAGCTTTAAAGATCTTAATTATTTTTAAGTAATGTCTACACCCAACCTGGGGCTTGAACTTAGAACCCCGAGATCAAGAGTCACATGTTCTACTGATGGAACCAGCCTGGCACCCGAAGAGTAATATACAAAGTTTTAATTAACATTTCCTTCAGGAATTCAATGACAGCCCACACTTGTATATGTGTGTGTGTATATATATATATATATATTTTTTTTCCCCTCTGTGACATTTCTATTTTGATGAACATTTATAATTCAGAAGAGGCAAAACTGTGTTGGATTAAATGCTATTTTTTTCACCAATGTTCAACATGTTTTAGCAAGTAAAATGTGATTCAATAGTTGACTCAAAGGCCATATTTACTATTTTAATTCATGACAAGTTTTCTGTGCAATTCCTAACAGAAATCAGTGTATAAAATTCAATAATTGGATTAGATTTTCTAGATTTGGTGAGTTTTAGCTACTTCTAGTTGAATCTCAAGAACTTACTGCAATTACAAATCCAGATTCCCTTGATGTCAGAATAATTAGCAGAGTTGGATAGAAAGTAATGTGTAAGCTCCCCACTTCTACTCTAGACTTCATAAATGAGAAGTGAAATATTGGCCTATAGGGTGTCATGACCAGTTCTGAAGTTGAATAATGTTATTCTGCTGTGGGTGGTAGTGATAAGTTATTTTGACATTCCAAAGAACTTTTTTTTTCCTTGAAATTTCAGGATCTGAAATTTCTTTTAGCACTTAGTAGGCTCTAAGTAGATGGTGGATGCATTTTTATTTCATAGTTTAACACAATAAAAATTTTTTCCATTTTAATGATGTAAGGGATATAAAAATGTTGAAATGTCTTTTCCTTCTATTGAGAAATAGCCTGTGTCTTTCCACAGACATAACATAATAGTGCTTAAATATTGAATAAAAAAAGAACCAAAGTGTAATTTAAACTTTATCAGATGATTTCAGTCCTCTGGCCCTCAGCAAAATTCCATCATAACGAATGATAGGAGGTATTCCACAGCAGTATTAGGAGATAATTTATTATGATACACTAGGTCTGGAACTACTATAGAAAAATATCTAAAATCACTAGGCCACGTTTGGAAATGTTTCAGGAAGTCAGCTAAGGTGGAATATTGTTTTCCTTCCCAGTAGACTTGCAGACATTCAAAGTATCATTTAAATCTCTTAGAAAATGCTCACATTCACTTTTCATTACAGATGAATATGGTCCTAATTGCTCTATAACCATTAGCAGTTTAGTTGTATGATTTTTTAAAGTGTATGTGAATAAATACATCCTTAATATTTTAGTTTTTCCTGGATATCAAAAACATCCAATAAGAATACAATGACCCAAGCCCTTTTGAGGACCTTTCACAATATTTTATTGAGTATTAATTAAAAACTGCTAATTATACCTTGTTAAGGTCACATATTAATGAAATTTTTCCTGGACCAGATCTGGCTGAATTTTATATTGGAGAAATTTTAGAAGCCTTTCAGGTTACATGAGAATATAGTTAGTCTCCCTATAAACTCAGACTAAATTCCATGGGAATTCCTTAAGTGCAAAACAGTCTAACACTGATTGTACTCACTTGGATTTCCATAATGCTCGGTAATTTTCATAGCTTTTTCTTATTCCATTTCACATTTGATCTTCACACTATGCCCAAGAGGGTAGTAAGATGGGTATTATCCTCTCTAACTTATAATCCCCTTGTTGAGTTGTGGTCTAAGCGGAACCTGCCTAATACTGAATCCTACTGTAGAGATAAGGTTCAAGTGTATTTGCTGGACTTTATCCTTGTGCTATTCTGATTTGAGGTCACTGGGGTACAGACTAATCAGTAATTTCTGTGCTTTTGATTGGGTTCTATGGTTATTTTTTATGTCAATATCCATATAGGATTATGATTAAATTTTTCATTAAAGTAGTTGATTTTGACATTAAAGCAAGTTTTTTCTTTAGGAAATCGAGTTAGCAAATGTCCCCCCGCTGTAAATAATGGGTATTAGAACAATACAGCATAAATGGTAAGATCTTGAGTGTTTCTAGAGCAAGTCCTTAATTTGATTATCTTGATCCTTGCCTTGGCAAACTTTTTAATCTCTCCAAACTTTGGTTTCTTCAACTTTAAAAAGGAAATGATACTAGATTAAATGGGATAATTCATATACAGTATGATATAGAATAAGCATTGAATAAATATTCATTGCCTCTATTCCTTCTTTGAAATGTGTTTTAACTCAGTAAGGAAGACGATAGTTGGAATAGTGTATAGATGAAGTATTTTACACATATTTTCATGTAATCCAATAAAGAACAAGTAACCTACTGACAATATGTGTACCTTTCCCATATAAATCAGTGAACAAACTTGTTTTTAATTTTTTGGCAGACTTATGAAACCAATTAGCTTGGTAATATATATTCAACTTTAATGGGCAAGTAAATAATTAATGTTATTGCCTTTGTAAATTTAGCTTTTCAGTTATAAATTAACATAATTAAAAGAGTAATGTTTGAGTATGCATTCTACGAGCCAAATATAAATCAAGCAATTAAACTGTAGGTTTTCTGCACCAAATGAACTCAACTCATAATGAGACAGTTGACAGACGTAAATTTGTTTTTTCATGGTCAGGTTCATTACAAAAACATGAAGGAAAATACTTGTAATACGTGTAATCAAGTAAATTATTCCAAGCACCATAAATTGTTTTTCTGGGTCTTCTACCTTAAACTCAGAACTTAAATACTATCATCTCTTTTTTTTTTTTTTTCTCTCTCCTGAAGAATTATCTCTTCTTGTAAAAGATCATTTAGGTTTGCATCAGAATGTTAACTCTGTTGGTAACTACTTATAGTAATCCAAAGATCTGAAGAGGACTTATGTGTGGGGTCAGGGCCTCAAAACCAGAGTTGAGATCATTTACATGAAAGATTAAGCCATTTTGCATGACTTGGATGTGAAAGGCCAGCTGTGTGGTAATTGTGTGGCAAGGGGGATAGAGAGAAGGGTCTGAGGGGTCACTGCTGTGCTCTCGGATCCACTTGAATGTAGAAAGGTACAAAGCAGTAGCTTGTGTTCTTGCTGAGAAGTGAAGCAGGTGTATTTTTCCCCTTTGAAATCAGCCTTGTGGAGTACTATCCAGCAGATTTTAATCTAAGACAATATATTTTGTGACTACATTGTTCCAAACTGAATGAATAGAAAATGGGGGGCGCCTGGGTGGCTCAGATAGTTAAGCGTCTGCCTTCGGCTCAGGTCATGATCCCAGGGTCCTGGCATCGAGTCCCACATCGGGGAGCCTGCTTCTCCCTCTGCCTCTCTCTCTCTCTCTGTCTCTCATGAATAAATAAATAAAATCTTTATATAAAAAAAAGAAATGGGACCTGCTATGTGGAGATAATTGAACTGTAGACATTTTTAATCTTCAAGAAATACTGGTATATAATTAAACATGCACTGACTAATGATCTATATTTAACAGTTCACCACTTTGAAGCACACTACTCAAAGTAAAATTGGGGGGGCATATTAGAATGGGCATGTGTATCCCATTAATCTCTTTTTGGAGATAAACACAACTGCTGCTGTTTGCCCACTGATACATCTGTAAAGTTAATCCCCCCTTTAGTGATGTTCAGTTTATTAAAACACATTTTTTATTTATCTTTAATTAGTTCAATCTCCAGTGATGCATTATTTTAGCGTATAGTATCTTCAGGGTTAAAGATTTGAATTCTTTGTTAGTAACTTTTGGGAAATGTGTGTTCTATTGATTATGCTCTGTTTTGGTTATAGAATGCATTTCTTCCCCTTGATTGCCATGTGATAGGGTCCTTGTCAGCTTAGGTCCAATTGAGAGTTTTTCTAAATGCAGTATATAGTTACTCCATTTTATTTTTCTGGACAGCATTTTTCTTTCCAGAGTCACTGCCTGTTACTTCTGATACCTGTTATGGACATTTAAAAGCAAATAAAGTTGGAAATCACAACTAACTTATACTTCTCATTAGCCCATCAAATTACCTTGGAATAAGTCTATAAGTCACCAATTCTAAATCTTACTTTGAATCAGAAGCTGTGGGCCTTCTCCCTAGGAAAATAGAAATAACAAAATGTGGTGCATAAATTTTGGAGCCCCTCTTAGAAGCTCATCCCTGGTTTCAAGTTGAAACCTCTGTAATCAGAGTTACCAAGACTGGAAGTTCTCCCTTTATTATTCTGTTCCAATTCAATAGTTCTCCGTAAAATGTTCTAAATTAGAACTCTTACTGTTCTAAATTAGACTCTATTAATGGTCCATATGGTCATATTAACTTAAATTTGTGTGATTTCCGCTTTGCAAAATGCTAGTAGTTTGTCCAAGTTAAACCAAACACCCCCTTTCCATGAAGCTCTCTCTCTCTCTTTTAAAGATTTTATTTATTTGAGAGGGAGAGTGGGAAGGAGCATGTGCAGGGGGAGGGGCAAAGGGAGAAGCAGACTTCCCGCTGAGCAGGGAGCCTGATGTGAGGCTTGATCTCAGGCCCCTGGGATCATGACTTGAGCGGAAGGCAGACACTTAACTGACTGAGCCACCCAGGTGCCTGAAGCTCTCTTCTCTTGAATCCTCAGGTGAACCAAACATAGGTAACCTTTCTCTGTCATGCCCCAAATCAACTCCTGTACCACTTTATAGATGTATCTTTCATTCAAATTCATATGTTCAACTGTGTTATAGTTGTATTTCCACCCCGATTTTTCAACTTCTTCATGGAAACAAATTTTGGGTTTTTTTACCACACATTTTTATTTATATAGTATTAATAGTAAACACAGTAGAAACGTGCTTTTTTTTTTTTTAAAGATTTTATTTATTTATTTGAGAGAGAGAGAATGAGAGAGAGCACATGAGAGGGGGGAGGGTCAGAGGGAGAAGCAAACTCCCTGCTGAGCAGGGAGCCCGATGTGGGACTCATTCCAGGGACTCCAGGATCATGACCTGAGCCGAAGGCAGTCGCTTAACCAACTGAGCCACCCAGGCGCCCGAAACGTGCTTTTTTTAAACAAGAGTAACTGAAATAAGCAGGTTTGGGAACTGACATGGTTGCCTCTTAGAATGTGCACTGCTCAGCTTACTAGGGTAGAAAGGTGTGAGCTATATAGTAAAGTAGTCGAGTAGCCTCAATTGTTTATCATGATGTGGGCGCTGGTTGCTATATTTTATAAAAAATAATGAAGAGCGTTGTCTAATTTGATGAATTGGTGTATTGTAGGCCACTTTAGAGAGTTTGTTTTGCAATCGGAAAACTAATCTATTCTGATCCTACCAGTTATTATGACAGAAAAATAGGTGTAAACAAGATACGTGCATTTTAGTAAATGTTTAATTTTAATGTTAATCTTGAAATTTATAAGTTGAGGGGCGCCTGGGTGGCTCAGTCGTTAAGCGTCTGCCTTTGGCTCAGGTCATGGTCGCAGGGTCCTGGGATCGAGCCCCACATCGGGCTTCCTGCTCCGCGGGAAGTCTGCTTCTCCCTCTCCCACTCCCCCTGTTTGTGTTCTCTCTCTCTCGCTGTGTCTCTCTCTGTCAAATAAATAAAATTAAAAAAAAACTTTAAAAAAAAAAATTTATAAGTTGATACTTTTTACTGTTTACATTCTGTAGTATTATCTAAGGGCATTAAAATAACTTTGTGAGGCGCTCTTTCCCTGCCGCCGCCGAGTCGTGCGGCGGCGGGAAGGTCGCGTGCAGTCAAGATTCGGCTACACTCCTAATCCACCGCCATGGCCGAGGAAGGCATTGCTGCTGGAGGTGTAATGGACGTTAATACTGCTTTACAAGAGGTGCTGAAGACCGCCCTCATCCACGATGGCCTAGCACGTGGAATTCGCGAAGCTGCCAAAGCCTTAGACAAGCGCCAGGCCCATCTTTGTGTGCTTGCATCCAACTGTGATGAGCCTATGTATGTCA
>NW_027956357.1:0-1205 GCF_054177405.1 Leptonychotes weddellii
GATCCCAGGACCCCGGGATCATGACCTGAGCCAAAGGCAGACAGACGCTTAACCGACTGAGCCCCCCAGGCGCCCCGGCGACAAGCTTATTTCACGCAGCAGGATGTTCTCAGAGTTCATCCATGTTGTCGCAATACCACGGGACCTCCTTTTTAAAGGCCGACTAATACTCCGTTGTGCGGCTACCCTGCGTTTTCTCCCCATTCATCTGGCGCGGGACGCGCAGGTGGAGTTTGCATTTTGGCGGTTGTGACTAGTGCCGCAGCAAACACGGGGATGCTAATAGCTCTTTGAGATAGGCTTTCATTTCTTTCCCATGGAAAATACCCGGCCGTGGGCTTGCGCGATCATATGGTGGTGCGATCTGTATTCCGAGCAGCCTCCATGCGGCGTTGCCTAGAGGCTGCTCGCTTCCCCACCGCCGCCCGCGCCCCTGCGCCTCCCAGCCGCCGCCGCGGGCCCTGCGGTGCGGGCCTTGCTGCGACTGGTGGTTCAGGTCCTACCTGTTGCTCCTGAACCCGACCAACAGCCTCCGCCCCTCCTTTCTCTGCGTGCAGCCTGGAGACCTCCCGCTCAGTATTTACATCACTTGGTATTACCATAATCGGGTTAGTTGCCTTTTTCAGGACGCAAAAAATGACAGAAATGATAACAGTACAAATAATGGCAAAACCGCAGTGAGCCCCGGGTAGCGCAGGCTGTCCCCTGGGACTCACTTACCTCTCCTGCGCATTTGCCCCCTCCCTCCTGCTTTCACTGCCCTGCAGCTCCTTCTGTGCTAGAGGGCTGCCCTCGGGGCCTGAGCCTCCTTCCCCCGCGCCCCCAAGGAACCCCTGTTCCTCCAGGGCAGTCCTTGGCCGGGGCGAACCATTGTGGGGGCGCGTTTGCGTGGATTTTAGGATAATTCTGAG
This sequence comes from Leptonychotes weddellii, assembly GCF_054177405.1. NCBI lineage: Eukaryota > Metazoa > Chordata > Mammalia > Carnivora > Phocidae > Leptonychotes > Leptonychotes weddellii. The sequence goes on from NW_027956357.1 coordinate 912, forward strand.
GTTTCCTCTGTCCTCTTTCCAGAGACCCCCTGTGGCTTACTTCCCCTGCTCCCCAAATTGGTGTTCTCTGTAAACGAATTCTCATCGCTGGCTTAAGTAACTTGTTTAAAGCAACAGAGTTAGAAAGTGAGGAGCTAGCATTTGGACCCTGGTTACCTGGCTCCAGGGTCTGTGCTCTGTTTTTTTTTTTTTTTAAGATTTTATTTATTTATTTGAGAGAGAGAGACAGAAATAGCGAGAGAGAGCACAGCAGGAAGGAGAGGGAGAAGCAGGCTCCCCCCTGAGCAGGGAGCC
>NW_027956358.1:0-212 GCF_054177405.1 Leptonychotes weddellii
ATCTATATAACCAAATGTCAAATTCCTAAACTTTAGTGTCAAGACCCAGTCTCAAATATATTACATAGATTTAAATTTTATTTACTGTGGTTGTCAATATAGTCTTATTACTCTATTTCATTTTTGATCTTTAATGAAGTACCTGTGAGTTATGATGTGGAAAAATGTCAGGATGGGAAAATGATGATCCCCATTTTTTCCCCAGCCATGAC
>NW_027956359.1:0-212 GCF_054177405.1 Leptonychotes weddellii
CCTAATGAGATCGGTGCCCTTATAAGAAGAGGAAGACACACCTCACTAGAACCTCACCATGCTGGCACCCAGACCTTGTACTTCCAACCTCTAGAACAGTGAGAAATACATGTCTGTGATTTACACCACCCAGTCCATAGCATTTTGGCATGGCAGCTCGCGCTAAGACACAAAGGTGAAAACGTTATGCTCAGGCTACCCTCAAGTCTTAG
>NW_027956360.1:0-212 GCF_054177405.1 Leptonychotes weddellii
ACTTTAAGGAATGACATTTTGTTTTAGAAAAGAGTGCAAAATTTTTCAAATAATTATATTTTAAGTAACATTTTTTTTATTCTTATGTTAATCCCCATACATTACATCATTAGTTTTAGATAAAGTGTTCCATGATTCATTGTTTGTGCATAACACCCAGTGCTCCATGCAGAACGTGCCCTCCTCAATACCCACCACCAGGCTCACCCATC
>NW_027956361.1:0-212 GCF_054177405.1 Leptonychotes weddellii
ACCTCTCCCCAGAATCTCTCCAAAGATGGCAGCAGCGGCATTAACCTCCAGAACAACCAGAGCAACCCTCTCCTCCGGGCTAGGAACCATGCTAAATGAATTGCATGCTTTTTCTATTTAAACTTTATAAAAAAAAATTCCAGAAAGTGGTAGTTTTTACAGATGAAGAACTCCAGACTTAGGGATGAGATTTGTATAAGCTCAAATGCTAG
>NW_027956362.1:0-212 GCF_054177405.1 Leptonychotes weddellii
CCATTCATTCATTCATTCATTCATTCATTCATTTTTTTAAAGTAAGCTCTAGGCCCAATGTGGGGCTTGAACTTATGATCCCAAGATCAAGAGTCACATGCTGTACTGATTGAGCCACCTAGGTGCCCCCAGATCTATCATTTAAAGTGAAGGGAATTTTATTCTGAATTCTAAGTGAATTTTGCTTTTTTTTTTTTTTTTAACAATGCTTA
>NW_027956363.1:0-212 GCF_054177405.1 Leptonychotes weddellii
ATTGGGGCGTCAATTGTGAGATTGAGTCCTGCATTGGACACTGTGCTGGGTATGGAACCTGCTAAGATTCTATTTCCTCTCTCCCTCTGCCCCTCCCCACCCTACTCTCCCCCTCTCGAATGAAAGAAAGAAAGAAAGAGAAAGAAAGAAAGAAAGAAAGAAAGAAAGAAAGAAAGAAAGAAAGAAAGAAAGAAAGAAAGAAAGAAAAGGAA
>NW_027956364.1:0-212 GCF_054177405.1 Leptonychotes weddellii
CGTGTTGGATCTGCTGCCCAAACCAGGGCCATGAAGCAGGTGGCAGGGACCATGAAGCTGGAATTGGCTCAGTATCGCGAGGTTGCTGCTTTTGCCCAGTTCGGTTCTGACGTCGATGCTGCCACTCAGCAACTCTTGAGTCGTGGCGTGCGACTGACTGAGCTGCTGAAGCAAGGACAGTATTCTCCCATGGCCATTGAAGAACAAGTGGC
>NW_027956365.1:0-212 GCF_054177405.1 Leptonychotes weddellii
ACCACCCACAAAAATAGACTCAAAATTGATAAGAGACCTAAATGTGAGACAGGAATCCATCAAAATCCTTGAGAAGAACACAGGCTGCAACCTCTTCAACCTCAGCCGCATCAACTTCTTCCTAGAAACATCGCCAAAAAGGGAAGCAAGGGCAAAAATGAACTATTGGGACTTCATCAAGATAAAAAGCTTTTGCACAGCAAAAGAAAGAG
>NW_027956366.1:0-212 GCF_054177405.1 Leptonychotes weddellii
AGCCTCTCTCTGCCCCAATCAGGACAAGCTCAGGTTGTTTGGCCCTACATCCAGTCCTCAAGGAGGTGGTATTGCTACTGTCAGGAGGGCAGGCTTTCAGGGTGGAGAGAGCTTCCAGAGGGGTTTAGGCAGAGAAACCCAGGGGATGGAGCAACAGCAGGTTTTGTGGGGTTTTCAGCCATTTGCTTCCTCTACTAGGGCAGGGGGAGTGG
>NW_027956367.1:0-212 GCF_054177405.1 Leptonychotes weddellii
CAGAGTATGCGCATGCACATAACACACACAACACACACACAATACACGCACGCACGCTTCTGCACGCAAGCACACATGGACACACTGAAGAAGAGCTTGACCAGATCTGGTCAAACTCTGGCCCTGATCCCTCCCCCGCCAACCCCGCTGCCCGACCCACAAGGACAGAGACCAGGGCAAGTAGAGGGGCCAGGGGACAACACAGGGTCCTG
>NW_027956368.1:0-1205 GCF_054177405.1 Leptonychotes weddellii
AATGCAACTGTAGAAAGAGAAATTAGAGAAACGATTCCATTTACAATAGCACCAAAAACCATAAGATACCTCGGAATAAACCTAACCAAAGAGGTAAAGGATCTATACTCTAGGAACTACAAAACACTCATGAAAGAAATTGAAGAAGACACAAAAAGATGGAAAAACATTCCATACTCATGGATTGGAAGAATAAACATTGTTAAAATGTCTATGCTACCCAGAGCAATCTATACCTTCAATGCCATCCCGATCAAAATTCCAATGACATTTTTCAAAGTGCTGGAACAAACAATCCTAAAATTTGTATGGAGTCAGAAAAGACTGGGGGCATCACGTTGCCTGATTTCAAGCTATATTACAAAGCTGTGATCACCAAGACAGCATGGTACTGGCACAAAAACGGACATATAGATGAATGGAACAGAATAGAGAGCCCAGGTATGGACCCTCAACTCTATGGTCAAATAATCTTTGACAAAGCAGGAAAAAAAATATGCAATGGAAAAATTACAGTCTTCCATAAATGGTGCTGGGAAAATTGGACTGCCACATGCAGAAGAATGAAACTCAACCATTCTCTAACTCCATACACAAAGATAAACTCAAAATAGATGAAAGACCTCAATGTGAAACAGGAATCCATCAAAATCCTAAAGGAGAACATAGGCAGTAACCTCCTTTTCATCAACCACAGCAACATTTTCAAGATATATCTGCAATGGCTAGGGAAACAAAAGCAACAATGAACTTTTGGGACTTCATCAAGATAAAAAGCTTCTGCACAGCAAAGGGATCAGTCAACAAAACAAAGAGGCAACCCACAGAATGGGAGAAGATATTTGCAAATGACACTACAAATAAGGGGTTGGTATCCAAGATCTATAAAGAACTTCTCAAACTCAACACCCAAAAAACAAATAATTAAGTCAAAAAATGGGCAGAGGACATGAACAGATACCTCCCAAAGAAGACATACAAATGGCTCACAGACACATGAAAAAATAATTCATCATCATTAGCCATCAGGGAAATTCGAATCAAAACCACACTGAGATACCACCTTACACCAGTTAGAATGGCAAATTTGACAAGGCAAGAAACAACACATGTTGGAGAGGTTGTGGAGAAAGGAGAACCCTCTTACACTGTTGGTGGGAATGCAAGTTGGTATAGCCACTTTGGAAAACAGCGTGGAGGTGCCT
>NW_027956369.1:0-212 GCF_054177405.1 Leptonychotes weddellii
CTTTTATCTTATATATTATAATTATATAATCCTAGTTAATATTGTTGACAATTATGATTCAACAAGTAAATTTTTTTTCTTCTTATGTTAATCCCCATACATTACATCATTAGTTTTAGATGTAGTGTTCCATGATTCATTGTTTGTGCATAACACCCAGTGCTCCATGCAGAATGTGCCCTCCTCAATACCCACCACCCGGCTCTCCCCTC
>NW_027956370.1:0-212 GCF_054177405.1 Leptonychotes weddellii
AAACCAATTTTGCATTAAGAAATCATGACATAAATCTGATCATCTTTGAAATATTATAAGGGAGTGTATATTCTACTTTTCACACAATTTTAATATAACCTAGTAGATGTCAGCTTTAAGAATGCATTTTGTCAAAGAGAGGGAGGCAAACCATAAGAGACCCTTAACTATAGAGAACGAACTGAGGGAGTAGGTGGGAAATGGGCTAAATG
>NW_027956371.1:0-212 GCF_054177405.1 Leptonychotes weddellii
AGTTCAACCCAAAAGTTCTGATGCATTAGAAATGCCTTTGTACAGCCACTTTGGAAAACAGTATGGAGGTTCCTCAAAAAATTTAAAAATAGAGCTACCCTATGACCCAGCAATTGCACTACTGGGTATTTACCCCAAAGACACAGATGTAGTGAAAAGAAGGGCCATATGCACCCCAATGATCATAGCAGCAATGTCCACAATAGCCAAAC
>NW_027956372.1:0-212 GCF_054177405.1 Leptonychotes weddellii
CCCCCCCCCCCCCGCCCCGTCCCCGCCCGTGGCCCTCCTGAGCCATGGGGCAGGGCGCGGGGCTCGGATGCTAGGACACCTCGCTGACTTTTCTACCGAGTCCAGGGATTCTCCTGCACACAGAGGGCTCTTTCCAGAAGCTTCTGCAGGCAGCTTCGCCCGCCCGCCGGTGTCCCCCAGTGTCCCCCATGGGGCCTGGGTCACCCCTGTCC
>NW_027956373.1:0-212 GCF_054177405.1 Leptonychotes weddellii
GGGCGCCTGGGTGGCTCAGTTGGTTAAGCGACTGCCTTCGGCTCAGGTCATGATCCCGGAGTCCCTGGATCGAGTCCCGCATCGGGCTCCCTGCTCGGCGGGGAGTCTGCTTCTCCCTCTGACCCTCCCCCACTCATGTTCTCGCTTTCTCTCTCTCTCTCTCTCATTCTCGCTCTCTCAAAATAAATAAATAAATCTTTAAAAAAAAAAAA
>NW_027956374.1:0-212 GCF_054177405.1 Leptonychotes weddellii
CACTAGGGAGCTACCATATGATCCAGCAATTGCACTACTGGGTATTTACCCCAAAGATACAAAAGTAGGGATCCGAAAGGGTACGTGCACCCCGATGTTTATAGCAGCAATGTCCACAATAGCCAAACTGTGGAAAGAGCCAAGATGTCCATCGACAGATGAATGGATAAAGATGTGGTATATATATATATATATATATATGCAGCCATCAA
>NW_027956375.1:0-212 GCF_054177405.1 Leptonychotes weddellii
CCTCTAGGCCTCTGTTGCTTCAGTGATAAAATAATTAGATGAGTTCTCCATTTTGGTGTTCTGTGAATCTAGCATTATAGCATTTCTTTTGCCTTCCTCACCCGTCATTTCTCTTTCTCCACTTAATTGAAGACTAACTTTGAAAACATTGTTCAAAATTTGGTCTCCAAAAGAAAAATGAGATATACAGGAGCAAAAAGTTATGTTTTTCA
>NW_027956376.1:0-212 GCF_054177405.1 Leptonychotes weddellii
ATTTGCTGTCCTAATATTTCTGAATCCTTTAAATTTCTTTAGAGGACCCTGAAAGTGGAAAATACTGTCATTGTATATAAAATGCAATTGATTCAAAAGGGAACATTTGAAACATAGATTTCACTAATGACACATATTAACTTTTTAAAAATAAAGTTTGATTTTAAAAAGTAAAAATGTTTTTCTTTCCTGTAAAAAAAGAAAGTGACAAG
>NW_027956377.1:0-212 GCF_054177405.1 Leptonychotes weddellii
GTGTGTGTGTGTATATATATATATATTTACCACCTTTTCTTTATCCATTCATCAGTCGATGGATATTTGGGCTTTTTCCATAATTTGGTTATGTTGATAATGCTACTATAAACATTGGGGTGCATGTATCCCTTCAAATTAGTATTTTTGTATCCTTTGGGTAAATACCTAATAGTACAATTGCTGGATCATAGTGTAGGTCTATTTTTAAC
>NW_027956378.1:0-212 GCF_054177405.1 Leptonychotes weddellii
AGTTCTTTATAGATTTTGGATACTAGCCCTTTATCTGATATGTCATTTGCAAATATCTTCTCCCATTCTGTCAGTTGTCTTTTGGTTTTGTTGACTGTTTCCTTTGCTTTGCAAAAGCTTTTTATCTTGATGAAGTCCCAATAGTTCATTTTTGCCCTTGCTTCCCTTGCCTTTGGCGATGTTTCTAGGAAGAAGTTGCTGTGGCTGAGGTC
>NW_027956379.1:0-1205 GCF_054177405.1 Leptonychotes weddellii
AATGGTTTTCCACCCCGTCACTTTCAATTTGGGGGTGTCTTTGGGTCTAAAATGAGTTTCTTGCAGACAGCATATTGATGGGTCTTGTTTTTTAATCCAATCTGATAGCCTGTGTCTTTTGATTGGGGAATTTAGAGCCCATTTACATTCAGGGCAACTATTGAAAGATATGAATTTAGTGCCATTGTATTGCCTGTAAGGTGACTGTTACTGTATATTGTCTGTGTTCCTTTCTGGTCTATGTTGCTTTTAGGCTGTCTCTTGGCTTAGAGGACCCTTTTCAATATTTCTTGTAGGGCTGGTTTTGTGTTTGCAAATTCCTTTAGTTTTTATTTGTCCTGGAAACTTTTTATCTCTCCTTGTATTTTCAATGACAGCCTAGCTGGGTAGAGTATTCTTGGCTGCATATTTTTCTCATTTAGTGCTCTGAGTATATCCTGCCAGTCCTTTCTGGCCTGCCAGGTCTCTGTGGATAGGTCTGTTGCCAATCTAATGTTTCTACCATTGTAGGTTACAGATCTCTTGTCCCGAGCTGCTTTCAGGATTTTCTCTTTGTCTCTGAGACTTGTAAGTTTTACTATTAGATGTTGGGGTGTTGACCTATTTTTATTGATTTTGAGAGGGGTTCTCTGTACCTTCTGGATTTTGATGCCTGTTTCCTTCCCCAAGTTAGAAAGTTCTCTGCTATAATTTGCTCCAATATACGTTCTGCCCTTCTTTGTCTTTCTTCTTCTGGGATCCCAATTATTCTAATGTTGTTTCGTCTTATGGTATCACTTATCTCTCGAATTCTGCCCTTGTGATCCAGTAGCCGTTTATCTCTCTTTTTCTCAGCTTCTTTATTTTCCATCATTTGGTCTTCTATATCATTGATTCTCTCTTCTGTCTCATTTATCCTAGCAGTTAGCCCCTCCATTTTTTATTGCACCTCATTAATAGCCTTTTTGTTTTCAACTTGGTTAGATTTTAGTTCTTTTATTTCTCCAGAAAGGGTTTCTCTAATAACTTCCATGCTTTTTTCAAGCCCAGCTAGTATCTTTAAAGTCATGATTCTGAACTCTATATCTGACATCGTACTAATGTCCGTATTGAGTAGGTCCCTGGCAGTCGCTACTACCTCTTGTTCTTTTTGTTGAGTGATTTTTTTCTGTCTTGTCATTTTGTCCAGAGGAGAACAGATGAATGAGAGAACAAAATGCTAACAG
>NW_027956380.1:0-212 GCF_054177405.1 Leptonychotes weddellii
GGACCCAAGGACTTGTTTCCTTACGACAAATGTAAAGATAAGTACGGGAAACCCAACAAGAGGAAAGGCTTCAATGAGGGATTGTGGGAGATCCAGAACAATCCCCACGCCAGCTACAGTGCTCCTCTGGTGAGTACCTGGGGATGGAGAATGACTGGTGTGGTGTCTGTGGAGCCCAAGTCATGCCTGGTGCGTGCACAAATTGGGCGCCA
>NW_027956381.1:0-212 GCF_054177405.1 Leptonychotes weddellii
GTACGCTTAGAACAACTACTAAAAAATAATTAAAAGAGGGTGTTAAGAAATCAATAAAGGAAATGAAATGGAATACTCAAAAAAAGTGACTAGCCCAAAAAAAGGCAAAAAAAAGGAGAAACAGAAACAATAAAAAGAGAGACAAATAGCAACATGGTAGGCATGAATCCATACCAATAATTACACTAAATGTTAATGACCTTACCACTGGA
>NW_027956382.1:0-212 GCF_054177405.1 Leptonychotes weddellii
CTGTTCACTTTCTTTAAATGCAGTTTCCTTTCTGCCTTTTAGAATAATTCATCTTGGCAGAATTGGTTTATTCCAAAATTTTCAGGAGATTTTCTTTGGACAACTTCATTTTGGTTACCTAACATTTGTTTTCTTTTTGCTAACTTAAGCAGCTACAATGTCAGAGCAAAGAGCACACAAAATCTATTACAAAGATTATTTAAATTCCTTTC
>NW_027956383.1:0-212 GCF_054177405.1 Leptonychotes weddellii
CATAATCTGCCTGAAGTCCTGCAGAAAGGTCTCCTGGTAAACCCAGAATCTTGCCCAGATGGGTTTCTCTTTCTGTGGCCTTCCCTGGCACCTTCATTCCAGCGTCCTGACATTTCTCAGGGATCTGGGGCCCAAGTTCTCAGGGAAATAGCCACTGACTAGGAGAAAAGAGAAGGGAAGGGAAGGGAAGGGAAGGGAAGGGAAGGGAAAGA
>NW_027956384.1:0-212 GCF_054177405.1 Leptonychotes weddellii
AGAGGGAACACAAGCAGGGGGAGTGGGAGAGGGAGAAGCAGGCTTCCCGCAGAGCAGGGAGCCCGATGCGGGGCTCAATCCCAGCACCCTGGGATCATGACCTGAGCCAAAGGCAGTCGCTTAACAACTGAGCCACCCAGGTGCCCCGAGGTGATTACTTTTTACTGGTGAGATTATTTCATGAAAAAAGCTTTGAAATGAACTCTGAAGAC
>NW_027956385.1:0-212 GCF_054177405.1 Leptonychotes weddellii
AATGGTGTTGGGAAAACTGGACCACTTTCTTACCATACACAAAAATAAATTCAAAATGGATGAAAAAACTTAATGTGAGACAAGAAATCATCAAAATCCTAGAGGAGAACAAAGGCAGAAACCTCTTTGACCTCAGCCATAGCAACTTCTTACTAGACAGGTCACCACAGGCAAGGGAAACAAAAGCAAAAATGAACTACTGGGACTTCATC
>NW_027956386.1:0-212 GCF_054177405.1 Leptonychotes weddellii
GTTCCAAAAGGGGAAAAAAAAAAAAAAAGGCAAACCAACAACCAAGAATACTCTACCTGTCAAGATTATCATTCAGAACTGAAGGAGAGATAAAATGTTTTTGGACAAAGAAAAGTTAAAGGATTTCATCACCACTGAACCAGCCTTATAGAAAATGGTAAATGGAACTCGTTAAGTGGAAAGAAAAGGCCATAGAAAAAGAAAATTATGAA
>NW_027956387.1:0-212 GCF_054177405.1 Leptonychotes weddellii
ATTTTTTCGACAATTTCTGTTTTGTGAATAAATATATTTTTTCTTTGTGGATGGATGGAGTTGGAATTATTATGAAACTGCTAGCAGTGACTTCAGTGTGAAGGATGCCAGCTGAACCCTGAAAGGTTAATACCGAACTTCAGAGTGGTCACAAAAGGAAAGTTATTTGGACAGTAAGAGGGTTCCCCTTTCCCCTCCTCCACTGTTGGTGG
>NW_027956388.1:0-212 GCF_054177405.1 Leptonychotes weddellii
GGTTAGCCTGGTGATGGGTATTAAAGAGGGCACGTTCTGCATGGAGCACTGGGTGTTATGCACAAACAATGAATCATGGAATACTACATCTAAAACTAATGATGTAATGTATGGGGGTTAACATAAGAATAAAAAAAAAAAAAGAAAGAAACCAGTGCTCTGTATTTTATATTTCCTTTATCTAACTCCCTCTTTACCCTCTATAACATCAA
>NW_027956389.1:0-212 GCF_054177405.1 Leptonychotes weddellii
CAGACTTCAGTGAGTCAGGGTTCATATTCTCCCAGGGTCTAGGAGTCTTTCAATTAGTTTTGGATTTCCAACCAAGGCAATGTTTTGGAAATTGTTGTTGGATCAGTGTGTTTGTTAAGGGAAAGAGAGTCCAAGGCTCCCTACTCCACCGTCTTGCTGATGTCACCTTCGGCAAGGCTCTTCTTGCCTAATTCTAAAGGAGGAAGATTTGG
>NW_027956390.1:0-1205 GCF_054177405.1 Leptonychotes weddellii
TCCCCATGGGTGGGGGCATCAGTTAATTCTGAAGTGGGTAAAAATCAGCAGATCCCATGTGCAAATACATACAGGTAGATGAATACATTCTTTTCATGAAATGTAATAACTTTATTTTCATATTAAAGAGACTTACTAGGGGGCTCCAGAGAGGCGAAGTAGGTTGAGCTTCTGAACCTTGGTTTATCTCAGGTCGTGCTCCCAGTGTCCTGAGCTCCAGCCCCTCAAAGGCCTCTGCCCTGAGCATGGATCTTCCTAAGACATTCTCTCCGTCTCCCATTGTATTCTCTCTCTAAAATAAATAAATAAATCTCTAAAAAAAAATAAAGAGATTGCCTGGGAGTGTTGGCAACACAAAATAAAGCCTGGGGTGAGAGGGGGAAGGAGAATGTGCGGGGTTGCAAGCAACTGAATTTCCTGGTCATTCTTCTCTTTAAAGATGGACCCTGGAGACTGGGAAATACATCAAGATCATTTCCAGTTTTCTCTGAAATCCTGACACGGAGACATAGGTGAGACTGAAGACCCAGAGTGGATCCTAAAGCCTGAGGGATGCAGGAGCAAAGAGGATTAGAAGAGAATACCGGGAGTGTTATCAGGGAGAGTCTGTAGGATCCGGTCCAAGTTCACATGTAGCTGGTTCAGAGAAAGGAGACTGTGTCTGTGACCAGGGTCATTGTCAATGTATCAGCTGTGGATACATCAGTCGTGACACAAGGTCACACTTTATGGAATAAGATGATAGAACGGATTGTGGAGGAATGTTCGCTGGGCAGTATGTTCAGCCGTAGACACAGAATTCATTCCTGTCCATCTTCTCCAGATTGAGTGGGTGTGTGCAGTTGGGCTCGGATGTCTCATGTGTCTGTGTCTTCCTCGGATGCCCCCATTTTATGTCACTTTCGGAGCATTACATGACTCTTCCTCTTTCCCTGTTGAAGGATAGATCGTCGTGCAGAAGAGACCACCCCGCTATGTCTCTCCAGGTAAGTTTCTTAATGAAAAGCGGCTCAGAAACAAGATCCGTGTGTCCAGAGGTTTTAGACCCACTTCATCCTTATCTGAGACTCTGTGAGGAGCGGTAGCTGCTCCCACCGCCGTGAGCTGTAGCCCAGTGATAGTCCGCCTCGGTCTCAGCCTGCAGCCCCGAGATGCGCAGAAGCCCTGCATTGGCCGAGGAGTCTTTGGAGCCCGAGAAGCGGCTG
>NW_027956391.1:0-212 GCF_054177405.1 Leptonychotes weddellii
TAATGCACACAATGATGATGTGGGCATGGATCTTCATATTTGCCCTTCCTGCTTCACAGTTTATAGTGAAGAGCAAACAAGGGAAACGAAGCACCTGAAAAGCCTCTGTGGACTCTGGAGGGCTACACAACTATAAATTCCATTCATTTGTTTCGAGAAAACTTACCAAAGCCAGACTCTTCTTCCATGAGTGTGCCACGGTGCCATAATTA
>NW_027956392.1:0-212 GCF_054177405.1 Leptonychotes weddellii
AAATAAAATATTAAAAAAAAAAAAAGATTTTATTTATTTGACACAGAGAGAGAGATAGTGAGACAGAGAACACAAGCTGGGGAGTGCTAGGCAGGCAGAGGGAGAGGGAGAAGCAGGCTCTCCGCCGAGCAAGGAGCCTGATACGGGACTCAATCCCAGGACCCTGGGATCATGACCCGAGCTGAAGGCAGCCGCTTAACAGACTGAGCCAC
>NW_027956393.1:0-212 GCF_054177405.1 Leptonychotes weddellii
AAAATTAAAAAATAAAATAAAATAAAATAAAATACAACCATTACTACTTCCGACCCTGGGAAGGAAAAAAATTTCTTCTAGGAGCAGGTCAAGTTTTTGCCCAGCAAAATACTTTGACAAGAACCTCAAACTCAAACCCTGAGCATGGGCCATGGTTTAGAAAGTTATCAGAGAAAAAAAAGGGAATTATAGAGGGGCTAAATTTCAGATAT
>NW_027956394.1:0-212 GCF_054177405.1 Leptonychotes weddellii
CCATTTATGCCACCTGATTTTCAGTGAGTGCCTTTGAGAAGCACCTTTATTTTATGTATTTATTTTTTAGAGATAGAGAGAGACAGAGAGAGAGCTCAGGCAGGGGGCAGGCAGTGGGGAGAGAGAGAATCCCAAGAAGACTCCATACTGAGCACAGAGCCTGATGCACATGGGGCTCCATCTCACGACCCTGAGATCATGACCTGAGCTGA
>NW_027956395.1:0-212 GCF_054177405.1 Leptonychotes weddellii
GCTAGGAAAATGGGAGTATGAAGAGCAGAAGGTATGCCTGTCACAGTTCCACCGAAGAAAGGTAACCATATCAACCATGAATCCTTTTTTTTTTTTAATTCTTATGTTAATCCCCATACATTACATCATTAGTTTTAGATGAAGTGTTCCATGATTCATTGTTTGTGCATAACACCCAGTGCTCCATGCAGAACGTGCGGGCCTCAATACCC
>NW_027956396.1:0-212 GCF_054177405.1 Leptonychotes weddellii
ATCAACATCAAGACAAGACCTTCCACCGGCAAAAAGATTGACTGCTGAAAACTCAGATGATGGTTAGCAATACGTTTTTACTTTATTTTATTTTTTAAATATTTTATTTATTTATTTGAGACACAGAGAGAGACAGAGAGAGAGAGCACAAGCAGGGGGAGGGGCAGAGGGCGAGAGAGAAGCAGACTCCCCGCTGATCGGAGAGCCCACAG
>NW_027956397.1:0-212 GCF_054177405.1 Leptonychotes weddellii
AAGGGGGGAAATCGGAGGGGGAGATGAACCATGAGAGACTATGGACTCTGAAAAACAAACTGAGGGTTCTAGAGTGTGGGGGGATGGGTTAGCCGGGTGATGGGTATTAAGGAGGGCACATACTGCATGGAGCACTGGGTGTAACACGGAAACAATGAATCGTGGATCACTACATCAAAAACTAATGATGTAATGTACGGTGACTAACATAA
>NW_027956398.1:0-212 GCF_054177405.1 Leptonychotes weddellii
AAATTTAATTTTTTAAAAGATTTTACTTACTTATGTGAAAGAGAGAGAGAGCATGAGCAGGGGAAGGGGTAGAGGGAGACAGAAAAGAAGACTGCCGGCTGAGCAGGGAGCCCAAACAGGGCTCAATCCCAGGACCCTGGGATCATGACCCAAGGCTAAGGCAGAAGCTCAACTGACTGAGCCACCCAGGTGACCATGAAATTTCATTTCTA
>NW_027956399.1:0-212 GCF_054177405.1 Leptonychotes weddellii
GAGGATAAACGGCAGCGGGAGGGAGCCTGGCTGTGGGGATCCTACACCGCCAGAGAGTGACAGCCTCGCGCGCTGGGGATGGGGCACAGACTCGCAGACCTGTAGCATCAGGAAAGGACTTTAGGGCAGCCTGGGGGACGGAAACCCAGAGCTGCGGGGTCGCGCCTGCGAACTGGGAGCGGCAGGCAGTTTTTTTTTTTTTTTTTTTTTTA
>NW_027956400.1:0-212 GCF_054177405.1 Leptonychotes weddellii
AAATAAAATCTTTAAAAAAAAAAAAGAGGGCACGTTCTGCATGGAGCACTGGGTGTTATATGCAAACAATGAATCATGGAACACTACATCAAAAACTAATGATGTACTGTATGGTGATTAACATAACATAATAAAATAAAATAACAAAAACTCTATGGTACACTATTATATTGAAGGTTTAGCTAAACTACTCCCTGGCATTGCTGCCTTGC
>NW_027956401.1:0-1205 GCF_054177405.1 Leptonychotes weddellii
GGGGGGGGAGACGAACCATGAGAGACTATGGATTCCGAGAAACAAACTGAGAGTTTTAGAGGGGAGGGACTTGGGGGGATGGGTTAGCCCGGTGATGGGTATTAAGGAGGGCACGTATTGCATGGAGCACTGGGTATTATATGCAGACAATGAATCATGGAACACTACATCAAAAACTAATGATGTACTGTATGGTGACTAACATAAAATAAGTAAATAAATAAATAGATAAATAAACAAATAAAAATAAACACTCTTACATTTTGGTTTCATTTTGTTCATATTTAGCTGGAGATTATTAATAAAAAAAGGTTTTTAAAAGTAGTGCCCTAAATTATCATCCTTTCAATATTTTATCAAGTAGTAATCATAGGAAATGAGACTTTAAAACCAAAAAATATTAAAATTTGTCCCTTGAGAAGTGAGCAAAGAATTGAAAAAATATTAAATGATGAGAACTCAAGAGCATAAAAGATTTAATTTTAAAATTCTATAATTGTACATTTCAATATCTTGACTAATTAGAATGATCTTATGATGGAAGCCTATTTTTAACTGGAGAAAATTATATTCTGTATTGAATGAAATGGAATTGAGAAGACCTATGTTTTTTAAGCACCTAAACTTAGTGAAACATTCAAAAGATTCACAAATAGATAGGAATTATTTGACAAGTTTATTTGTAAAAATAACTAAAAAAGAATATTTAGGCTGATGTGTTTATACATTTTAATGAAAAAATAAAATTGATACTATCTTCTATTTTGCAGAATTTGCTCTGAACTTACTAGATACATCACCCCTAAAAACAAACCAGTATGGTTGGTGGGAATGCAAGCTGGTGCAGCCACTCTGGAAAACAGTATGGAGGTTCCTCAAAAAGTTGAAAATAGAGCTACCCTATGATCCAGCAATTGCACTACTGGGTATTTACCCCAAAGATACAAAAGTAGGGATCCGAAGGGGTACGTGCACCCCGATGTTTATAGCAGCAATGTCCACAATAGCCAAACTGTGGAAAGAGCCAAGATGTCCATTGACAGATGACTGGATAAAGAAGAGGTGGTATATATATACAATGGAATATTATGCAGCCATCAAAAGGAATGAGATCTTGCCATTTGCAATGACGTGGATGGAACTGGAGGGTATTATGTTGAGTGAAATAAGTCAAACAGAGAAAGACATGTATCATATGATTTCAC
>NW_027956402.1:0-212 GCF_054177405.1 Leptonychotes weddellii
AGTGACTAAGCCTGGGAAGGGCCCCTTTCATCTCCACCGTGCAGCAAGCCCAGTCTGGAAGGCCATCTGTCCGCCTAGCCCTGCAGGATCCTCTGTTAGTCTTTCGAATCTGAGCCCGATGTGCTGCCCAGCTGAGGGAAGGTAGAATTGCCCTAAGGCCGAAGGCAAATCGACAGAAAACTAGAAAGCTGGTTCTGATGTGATTTCTTTAA
>NW_027956403.1:0-212 GCF_054177405.1 Leptonychotes weddellii
AAAATTTCATTCTTTTTTATGGCTAGGTAATATTCCATTGTATTCATATACCACTTCTTTATCCATTCATCTATTGATGAATCCTTGGACTGTTTCCATAATTTGGCTATTATAAACAATGCTGCAATAAACATAGGAGTGATTTTATCCTTTTGAATTAATGTCTTTTTATTCTTTAGGTAAATACCCAGTAGTGTGATTACTGAATCATA
>NW_027956404.1:0-212 GCF_054177405.1 Leptonychotes weddellii
GGTCGAGAATGCGCTGGCGCCTGGGGCTGGAAGTGGGAGGCTGGCCCGCCTGCGCACGGGGTGCCGTTCTACCGGATCTGTCGCAGCAGCGCCACCCGACACACGTGTGCCAGGCAGCGGGAGAGCAATTAGCTCGCTTCTCTCACATTTCTCCCAACGGTAAAGCCAATCTTTTTTTTTTTTTAATTTATTTGAAAAAAAGAGAGAGAGCA
>NW_027956405.1:0-212 GCF_054177405.1 Leptonychotes weddellii
ATATTCATCTGGTGAGGCGCGGAGGGGAAGCCCGCGGCGCCCGCCTCGGAGAGGGGCCCAGCCCCGCAGCCGACGCCGCCGCCCGCGAGGAGCGGGTCCCGCCGCCGGGTCCGGGCGTCCGCGCGAGTCCGAGCCGGCGCGGGAGCGGGAGTCCTTGCGGGAGTCCGGGCGGGAGCCGGGGCCGGGCGCGGTGGGCGCCCCCCGCCATGGAC
>NW_027956406.1:0-212 GCF_054177405.1 Leptonychotes weddellii
AACAGACATTCTGGTTTTTTTATGAAGTGTTTTAAAAAACCAAAGTGGACAGCCAGATGTGCTTAAAGATAATAGTTCATTAAAGAAAACCTTCCATGAATTCTTATATAGAATCTGTTTCTTATTAGGCTTCATTATATGGTTGTTTTTAACATGGGCAGAGAATAACTGTAGGTAAATTAAATTTTTTTTTTTTTTTTTAAAGATTTTAT
>NW_027956407.1:0-212 GCF_054177405.1 Leptonychotes weddellii
ATCCCAGGACCCTGGGATCATGACCTGAGCCGAAGGCAGACGCTTAACGATTGAGCCACCCAGGTGCCCCGCGCATCCTTTTAAATAAACTAGTAAACATAGATGGTGTAAATAAAAGCCTATTTGGAGAAGGGCTTGACTACAGACCAAGATGGCAACCTAAGAGGCTCCTGAATTTTCCTCCTTCAAAGACACATCAAAATTACAGTTAC
>NW_027956408.1:0-212 GCF_054177405.1 Leptonychotes weddellii
AGTTTGCCACAAGAAAACTCTCTGAAATTCTGATTGGAATATCATTCAACTTTAAAAAATTAAATATCCCAAATAGATATTTTATTAAATAAATTGATTAACCATATTTTTTTTCTTTGGGCTTGTTTTTAATATTTATAATAATTACATATTACTTTTTTACCCATAAACAATCTTTCTACCCCAAGTAATGTTATTTAAAAAAAAAAAAA
>NW_027956409.1:0-212 GCF_054177405.1 Leptonychotes weddellii
CCTGAGCCGAAGACAGTCGCTTAACCAACTGAGCCACCCAGGCGCCCTCGAGTGTGCTCATTGGCCATTTGTATATTTCCAGAGACGTGTCTATTCAAATTCTTTGTCCATTTATTTTTAAGATTTTATTTTATTTATAAAACAGAGAACATGAGAGAGGGAACACAAGCAGGGGGAGTGGGAGAGGGAGAAGCAGGCTTCCCGCAGAACAG
>NW_027956410.1:0-212 GCF_054177405.1 Leptonychotes weddellii
AGGAAAGGAAGAAAAAAAAGAAAAGAAAGAAAGAAGAAAGAGGGAGAGAGAAGTGAATGAAGGAAGAGGGAGGAGGGAGGAAGGAAGGGAGGGAGGAAGGTGAAAGAAAGAGAAGGAGGGAGGAAGATAGGTGGGGGGGAGAGAGAGAGAAAGATAAAAATTAGAGACTGGCAAATCTGAAATCCATAAAGTAGTCCAGCGGATTGGAAACT
>NW_027956411.1:0-1205 GCF_054177405.1 Leptonychotes weddellii
GCCCCTACAGTCTTGGAAATTTTGAGATAATGTTAAACAATTAAGATTGTCTTTCTGATTCCCTTATTTGAACAAGTCGAAAGCTGCTCCGGTTCTAAGCGATTTATCCCAGGTCATGTGGACAGTTGGAGGAAAAGCTGGGATTTAAACCCAACTGTCAGCACAGTCAGGGTCTGACCTTAAATGTCCGCCCTCCCTCCAGGGCCTCCTACACGGCCTGGTTTCCTTTTGTCAGCCGGGAGAGCCGGCTGCGCGACTCGGCACTGAACAACGTCTAACGTCTCACTGGACTCTGGATACACGGATGTGCCCTGCCCTGTATTTAGGAAAACGGAAATGTCTGCACAATAAAGGATGACGGGAAGGAGTGTGTACTCTGAGGGGATTGTTGTAACATCGCTCCTACGGACGAGTGACAGAATGAATCAGCTTGCGGACGCTACAGATCGACGTCGCTTTTATCCAGATTTCAACATGAGAAAAGATGCGTTTGGCAGAGTAATCTGGGGTTTCACAGTCTCGGAGGCTTTGTGCGTCTCTTGAAGGTGTCGAACTATGACCCCTTGTCTGTTCTGAGACACTGCGTGTACATGGAATTTCTGTCAAAGGTTTTACGCGCTTTAAAGATTTTATTTAACGCTTACTTTCAAGTATTTGGGGGGTGTTCCAGATATCTATTCGTTATGATCAAAACAGATCTCAATTTTATTTATTTATTTTTAAGATTTTATTTATTTGACAGAGAGACACAGCGAGAGAGGGCACACAAGCAGGGGGAGTGGGAGAGGGAGAAGCAGGCCTCCCGTTGAGCAGGGAGCCCGATGCGGGGCTCGATCCCAGGACCTGAGCCGAAGGCAGACGCTCAACGACTGAGCCACCCAGGCGCCCCACAGATCTCAATTTTAAAATTTTTTCTTTGTTCTATGGCTTGGGACCTAGCATTAGCGACGATTCCGTGTGCGCCTTAGAAGAACCGCGAGCCTTGGGCTGGTTGTGCGGCGGAGCCTCATGCTTCCCCTGATCGTCCGTCTTCCTCCGCGGTGCGTGGGTGGGGGGTGTGGGCCGTGCCCGGCGCCCGAGGGGCGGGGACCAAGGACAGCGGGCAGGCGGACGCTGGGTGGCACCCTCCCTCTCCGAGGGCTGCGCGCAGTGTGTCTTCCCACCTGGCCCGGCTCACCTGAGTCTGGTTCAACAGCAGCCACCGC
>NW_027956412.1:0-212 GCF_054177405.1 Leptonychotes weddellii
AATCCACACTGTTGGGGCACCTGGGTGGCTCAGTCGTTAAGCGTCTGCCTTCGGCTCAGGTCATGATCCCAGGGTCCTGGGATCGAGCCCCACATCGGGCTCCCCGCTCCGTGGGAAGCCTGCTTCTCCCTCTCCCACTCCCCCTGCTTGTGTTCCCTCTCTCGCTGTGTCTCTCTCTGTCAAATAAATAAATAAAATTAAAAAAAAAAAAA
>NW_027956413.1:0-212 GCF_054177405.1 Leptonychotes weddellii
GGAACTCGATCCAGGGACTCCAGGATCATGACCTGAGCCGAAGGCAGTCGCTTAACCAACTGAGCCACCCAGGCGCCCGACATGAGGAATTCTTAATCTCAGGAAACAAACGGAGGGTTGCTGGAATGGTGGGGGGTGGGAAGGATGGAGTGGCTGGGTGATAAACACTGGGGAGAGTATGTGCTATGGTGAGCACTGTGAATTGTGCAAGA
>NW_027956414.1:0-212 GCF_054177405.1 Leptonychotes weddellii
CACCCAGGCGCCATGTAAGATAATGTTTTATGATAATCAAGTTATTAACTTCTCATCTCGAAAAAGAGTTAAGAACACTACATCAAAAACTAATGATGTACTTGGGCGCCTGGGTGGCTCAGTCGGTTAAGCGTCTGCCTTTGGCTCAGGTCATGATCCCAGGGTCCTGGGATCGAGTTCTGCATCGGGCTCCCTGCTCAGTGGGGAGTCTG
>NW_027956415.1:0-212 GCF_054177405.1 Leptonychotes weddellii
AACCCCAGCGGGCAAATCTCAGTCTCAGCGTCTGTGTCCCTGGGAACCCGCACTATGACAATGGCACCCCACACGGACCCGTGCAGCCCCACTTCCAGGTGCTCCTGCTAGAACCGAGACACCCCTTTCCCACGGCTGCACCCATCCCTCAACCCCACAACCGTGCTTGGGACACGTGCCCATGCCGTTCACCGGGCCATCTAGAGGCCCAC
>NW_027956416.1:0-212 GCF_054177405.1 Leptonychotes weddellii
CACACTCTCTCTAAAAAAAAAAAAAATTGAAATATGTTTTGAGTTGAGCTCAGGGTGCTTCAGTCTATCCATGCTTCTTGGGGAGGGCTTCTCAGCATTCTTCAGGTAGATCACCAAGGGCAACTATTGCTCTCCATAGCTCAAGTTTAGTATTACAGAAAAGCTTGAACTAATAAGATTAGAATATAATATTTCTATTTTATATTACTATC
>NW_027956417.1:0-212 GCF_054177405.1 Leptonychotes weddellii
ATGTGTATCTCCTGTATTTTTTTTTTTTTTTAAAGATTTTATTTTATTTTTTATTTTTTTATTTTATTTTTTTTTTTAATTCTTATGTTAATTCCCATACATTACATCATTAGTTCTAGATAAAGTGTTCCATGATTCATTGTTCGTGCACAACACCCAGTGCTCCATGCAGAACGTGCCCTCCTCAATACCCACCACCCGGCCCGCCCGTC
>NW_027956418.1:0-212 GCF_054177405.1 Leptonychotes weddellii
ATTCCGGACTTCAAGGTCTATTACAAAGCTGTTATCATCAAGACAGTATGGTACTGGCCAGTACCATACTGTCACAAAAACAGACACATAGATCAATGGAACAGAACAGAGAGCCCAGAAATGGACCCTCAACTTTATGGTCAACTAATCTTCGACAAAGCAGGAAAGAATGTCCAATGGAAAAAAGACAGTCTCTTCACCAAATGGTGTTG
>NW_027956419.1:0-212 GCF_054177405.1 Leptonychotes weddellii
AGAATTGAGAGTGAAAAGTGCTCTGTTCAGGAAAATTCAGTGTGTTGAATGATGGGCACCAGCCTAAAGGAAAGAGGAACAAAACATGCCCACATGCACGTCTCTGCCCATACACACACAAGCTGGTCCCCCACATGTTGGGAGCCAGGCCTGCGCTTTACTTCCATGGCTGCTTCCTTCTTTGGGGTTTTTCTCTTCTTCTCAGAGTCAGA
>NW_027956420.1:0-212 GCF_054177405.1 Leptonychotes weddellii
TAATGTACTTAATATCCATCCATGTTGCAAGTGGCAAGATTTCTTTCCTTTATATGGCTGCATAATACTCCATGATACATTATATGTCGCTTTTCGCTTATCCATTGATGGACATTTAGGTTTCCATATGGATAAATACCCAGAAGTAGAATTGTTGGATCATAGGTAGTTCTATTTTTAATTTTTTGAGGAACCCTCAAACTTTTCCATAA
>NW_027956421.1:0-212 GCF_054177405.1 Leptonychotes weddellii
AATCTCTGCATTAAAAAAAAAACCAGGAGGGCGCCTGGGTGGCTCAGTTGGTTAAGCGACTGCCTTCGGCTCAGGTCATGATCCTGGAGTCCCTGGATCGAGTCCCGCATCGGGCTCCCTGCTCGGCAGGGAGCCTGCTTCTCCCTCTGACCCTCCCCCCTCTCATGTGCTCTCTGTCTCTCTCATTCTCTCTGTCTCAAATAAATAAATAA
>NW_027956422.1:0-1205 GCF_054177405.1 Leptonychotes weddellii
TATAAAGGAATTGATAACAAGTTGAAAAAAGAAAGAAGAGGATTTAAAAAAAGAAAAAAGAAAAAAAAAGGGAGAGAATGTGATCAGGCAGGGGAGTAGAATAAACCATATACTAGAGATTTAGGGTATATTTTAATCTGTTAGAAGAAACTATCTCAAAATTATAAGAGAGAACAACTTATATATATAAGCCAAAAATATGGGTAACTACTATGAAGGGATCGAATATGACTCAAAAAATGAAAAATAAAAATGCTTTTTAAAAAAAGGGATTGATAAGATGTTGGTTGAAAAAGGGAAAAAGAAAAATTCAAAAAGAAAAAAAGACAGTTAAAAAAAAATTAACTTTGAAAGACTAAAGAATCATGGTAAAAAAGCCATGAATTCTATGTGTGGTATTCCGCTAGCGCTGGAGTTCTGCCATTCTCATTGATCGGTAAACTTGGTCTTGGCTCGCTTTTCTCGCTGATCTTCTCGGGAGGGGCCTGTTGACGTGGTTTCCAAATGTCTTTGCCGGAGGCGGAATTGCCCCGCCCTTGCCCCCTCCCGGCTAAGTAATCTGCTCGGGTATGCTCTCCGGAGCTTTTGTTCCCTGTGAGCTTTCCGTACAGCTTTGGAGGCGGAGAGTGAAAATGGCAGTCTCCCAATCTCCACCCCGGAAGAGCCGAGAACTCGGGGCCCCGCTTCTCAGTGAGCCCCCAGAGAATAGCCGTCTGTCACTCCCGTCTCCCCGGTCTCCAGCAGCACTCCGTGCTCACCTGGCCTGTGACTGCGTGTTTCTATCTCTGGCACCCGACCTCGGGTGGAGTCTCGAAACCCAGCAGATCCCTGCAGTGCACTCCCGCACGGCTCCTCCCGGGGGAGGAAGGTGAGTCTCCCCGGATCTGCCGCTTGTTGGGTCCCTGCTGGAGGAGCAGTGGCCCGACTGGGCCACAGATGACGGTTTATGGCAACCCCGAGCTGAGAGCCCGCGCCTGGGCTCCGCCTCTGCAGCCGGCTTCCCTGTTCCGTCACCTGGGAGCTCTGCCACACTCAGGCACCCCCGGTCTTTCTGTGACCCTGAGGGTCCTGAGACCACACTGTCCCGGAGGGTTCCACCCCCCACTTAGCCACCAGAGTGACATCCCTCAGCGGAGCAGACTTTTAAAAGTTCTGATTTTGTGCTCCGCGGCTCTATCACTTGCCAGAAGCGGCTGACGGAGGCC
>NW_027956423.1:0-212 GCF_054177405.1 Leptonychotes weddellii
AATAGGCAAACAGGCAAACCTTTCACATTTCTAAAGTCTGTTTTAAGAAGGTACCATTTAATAGTGACTTGAAAAGCTGTAATTATATGATAACTATGTCTCCCTGTGGACCTGGACAGTTGTCTACTGGTAAGAGTCTAACCTTGCCATCAGCAGTGATTTCCAATTTTATCTCTAACTGAGGGAGAGGTGAATGAAAGACTTCATTTCAA
>NW_027956424.1:0-212 GCF_054177405.1 Leptonychotes weddellii
ATATTTTAAACTGTCTTTCTGGTTGCTCTGTTAAGAATAAATAAGAAACTGGGAATGGAAATGAGGAGGCCAGCCAGGGGCTATCACCATTTTCTGGGATGGTGGCTTGGGCTAGAGTGGAGGATGTAGAGGTGATAAGAAGTAGACACAGCAAAGCTATATTTTGGAAGAAGAAATGTAGAACTCAGTGTATACATGATAGTTGAATGAAA
>NW_027956425.1:0-212 GCF_054177405.1 Leptonychotes weddellii
AAGGAAAGGGAGGGGTTAGTGAGGCAGTCAGGGAAGTGTTCTTGTAGGAGGTGTTGAAGAAACGCTCTAAGCAGAGTCACAGGAGTGGAGGGAAACACGTGGGAGGGACAGGGGGAGATGGGCTCAGGACCAAATGGGAAATAAGGTCAAGTAAGTGGTTTTGCGCAGAAGCCAGAGTGGCCACGGGGAACAGTGATGGACATCTCAATAAG
>NW_027956426.1:0-212 GCF_054177405.1 Leptonychotes weddellii
CCCAACCTTCTTCCCCATCCTCCTCCCAACCTTCTTCCCCATCCTCCTCCCCAGCCTTCTTCCCCATCCTCCTCCCAACCTTCTTCCCCATCCTCCTCCCCAGTGTTCCCCTGCAAGTGCACAATGCTTCAATCAAACCAAACAGCCTCAGTTTCCTTGCATGTGTTCTAGCGTCTGTGTCTCCTACTGTTGTTCTTTCTAAATGGATTGCC
>NW_027956427.1:0-212 GCF_054177405.1 Leptonychotes weddellii
CACTTAATGACTGAGTCATCCAGATGCCCCAAAGCTGTTTCTCTTCTACTAACTGAAATTTTATTTGAGCCTTCACCACTGATTGTGATTTTATTTTTTTTAAAGATTGCATTTATTTATTTGACAGAGAGAGCGAGAGCACAAGCAGGGGGAGCGGCAGGCAAAAGGAGAAGCAGACACCCTTTTTTTTTTTTTTTTTAAGATTTTATTTA
>NW_027956428.1:0-212 GCF_054177405.1 Leptonychotes weddellii
TATCAATTCTTCCAATCCATGAACATGGAATATCCTTCCATTTGTTTGTGTCATTTTCAATTTCTTCTATTAGTGTTTTATAACTTTCCAGAGTACAGGTCTTTCACCTCTTTGGTTAAGTTTATTCCTAGGTATTTCATTCTTTTTGGTGCAATTTTTAATGGTGTTGTTTTTAGGGAAATATGGTTATATAAGTACTGAAAAATAATACA
>NW_027956429.1:0-212 GCF_054177405.1 Leptonychotes weddellii
ACGTTCTGGAAAAGGAAAAACCATTGAGACAGTGAAAAGATCAGTGGCTGCCACGGAATGTGAGGAGTGATGTGTAGCGGAGCGCAGGGGATTTTTAGGGCAGTAAAACTTTCTGCATGATACTGTAATGGTGAATATGTGTTTTAAATTTGTCAAAGCCCACAGAACTGTAGAACCCAAAGAGGGGCACTTAATGTCAGTATGAGTTTTAA
>NW_027956430.1:0-212 GCF_054177405.1 Leptonychotes weddellii
AAATCGGAACTTTTAGAAGTCGGCTCTGCTGAGGGACGTCACTCCGGTGGCTAAGCCGTTGGAACCCTTGTGGGACAGTGTGGTTTCAGGACCCTCGGGGTCACAGAAAGACTGGGGGTGCCTGAGTGTGGCAGAGCTCCAGGTATCGGAGCGGGGAAGCCAGCTGCAGAGACGGAGCCGAGGAGCGGGCTCTCAGCTCGGGGTTGCCATAA
>NW_027956431.1:0-212 GCF_054177405.1 Leptonychotes weddellii
AGTCCTAGGGGCGCCTGGGTGGCTCAGTTCGTTGGGCGGCTGCCTTCGGCTTGGGTCATGATCCCGGAGTCCCGGGATCGAGTGCCGCATCAGGCTCCCTGCTCCGTGGGGAGTCTGCTTCTCCCTCTGACCCTACCCCCTCTTGTGCTCTCTCTTTCACTCTCTCTCTCTCTCAAATAAAATAAAATTAAAAAAAAAAGAAAAAGACAGAG
>NW_027956432.1:0-212 GCF_054177405.1 Leptonychotes weddellii
GGGTGTTGTGCATGAACAATGAATCATGGAACACTTCATCTAGAACTAATGATGTAATGTATGGGGATTAACATAAGAATAAAAAAAAAATCAAAAAAAAAAAAAAGAATAGATAAAGAAGATGTGGTATATATAGACAATGGAATATTATGCAGCCATAAAAAGGAATGCAATCTTGCCATTTACAACAACGTGGATGGACCTGGAGGGTA
>NW_027956433.1:0-1205 GCF_054177405.1 Leptonychotes weddellii
TGCTGATCATAAATGGAAGAAATTCTCTTCTCTTCTCTTCTTTTCTCTTCTCTTCTCTTCTCTTTTCTCTTCTTTCTCTTCTCTTCTTTTCTTTCTCTTCTCTTCTTCTCTCTCTTCTCTTCTCTTTTCTCTTCTCTTCTCCTGGCATGCTCATTTCAGTCAAAGACCTCACCATCTTCTGGGGCACTCCATCCAGAAACTTCTGTCATTAGTGACCTTTTCTCTCCTTGACTCAGCACATCCAATTAGTCACCATATCCTGGGAATTATACCTCCTCATTTCAGTCCTTTTCTGTCCCTTTCTGAGACTAGTGCAAACTTATACACTGTTGTTTGATTAATCATCTTGAAATTCAGCTCATTTCACCTCTCTCCACTGTCCATGGTTTCACACATTGAAAAATAGTTGGAGCACCTCAAGACTCTCATTACCTGACCTGAACTAATTTTTTACTAATTTCCTCCAACTTGCCTTTATACTATAGTACCAGCATTTCCAAGTTTTCAAGACATGCCTAACTCTTCTCTGCCTATGTGTTTTGCTCATGCTGTTCCCTCAGCCAAAATGCTACTTTTTTGCTCTTCTTCCTCCTGCAATTTCTGAGCTGAGATAGAAAAGGTGGGTACCATATGCAAATATTGCCTCCATGTCTACCCAAATACCTAGAACAGCAATTACTGTCTATCCTCTGAGCCTTACAAAACACTGTATTTTCATTGCTTCTTGTTGCATCCAAAGATGTATCACCATTTTAGATGAAAATATCGTATCCAGCTTACTAGCTGTTAGTCCTTTAACATCCACACTGGTAAATGTTGTGGAGGAACCAAAGACAGACATAATACCTCACACCTGTGGCAGAATGTTGGTTTTTGTTTTTGTTTTTTCCCTGTCTCCTCTTTTCCCTCCACTTTCTTCTTTTCTGAAGGTGGTCTTTGGCAAGATTTAGTAGATATCAACATAGTAATTCATCAAAATTATCCTATGAGAGGCAGTTTATCAGCACAAGGACTAGTTTGAATAGTTCAGCACTGCAGAGGGGGGCATGAATATGGAGCTCAAGAGAAAATGGAAATCTAGAGGTTCTAAGGGAAACAAGGACACTTCAGGTGAGGTTCATTGACAGTGATGTCAATATAATTTTTAATGGTATGCACTGATGGGTGTTTCCCCCAAGGATGGGAGAAGTCACCTACTGATGGGG
>NW_027956434.1:0-212 GCF_054177405.1 Leptonychotes weddellii
GAACCTCCATACAGTTTTCCAGAGTGGCTGCACCAGCTTGCATTCCCACCAACAGCATAGGAGGGTTCCCCTTTCTCCGCATCCCCGCCAACATCTGTCGTTTCCTGACTTGTAAATTCTAGCCATTCTGATTGGTGTGAGGTTTCAGAGCCATTCTTAAGTGGTGACCAGCAGCCTATTTTCAGATTGCACTCAGATGCTGAGCCAACTCA
>NW_027956435.1:0-212 GCF_054177405.1 Leptonychotes weddellii
TTATTTCTGAAGCCAGTATGCTTATGCAACAAATAATGTCGTTTTATCATAAACATGTAGAGGTGCATTTTTGTTCATGTCATTTCCTAATTTTGTTTAGTGTCTCTTCCTCACTTTCTTATGAATTATACATAAATGAGAATCTAAGCCTCTTTTTCAGGTACAATGATCCTATTTTCCTGAGCAGAAACCCTGGTGGGTTGTCATCTCAA
>NW_027956436.1:0-212 GCF_054177405.1 Leptonychotes weddellii
GATCTAACTTTACGGGCGCCTGGGCGGCTCAGTTGGTTAAGCGACTGCCTTCGGCTCAGGTCATGATCCTGGAGTCCCGGGATCGAGTCCCGCATCGGGCTCCCTGCTCGGCAGGGAGTCTGCTTCTCCCTCTCCCACTCCCCGTTTGTGTTCCCTCTCTCGCTGTGTCTTTCTCTGTCAAATAAATAAATAAAATCTTTAAAAAAAAAAAA
>NW_027956437.1:0-212 GCF_054177405.1 Leptonychotes weddellii
ACCACCGCTCACTGCCGCCGCTCACTGCCGCTCACCTCCGCCAGTGCTCACCGCCAGTGCTCACCTCCGCTCACCACTCACCTCCGCTCACCACCACCGCTCACCGCCGCTCACCTCTGCCAGCGCTCACTGCCGCTCACCACCACCGCTCACCACTGCTCACCGCCGCTCACCTCCGCCAGTGCTCACCTCCGCCCACCGCCACCACCGCC
>NW_027956438.1:0-212 GCF_054177405.1 Leptonychotes weddellii
GGGACTCGATCCCGGGACTCCAGGATCATGACCTGAGCCGAAGGCAGTCGCTTAACCAACTGAGCCACCCAGGCGCCCTGCCTTGGGGACCTTTGCACTGGCTCTTCCCTCGGCCCAGAATGTTCTACTCCACACACCCACGGGCCTCTCGTATCCCGCAGGCTTGCCCAGGTATGCTCTCCCAGCTCAGCAGGGGGCACGAGCAGAAGGAA
>NW_027956439.1:0-212 GCF_054177405.1 Leptonychotes weddellii
AGGCCGGGGGGGGCTGGTTAGGACCTACCCCAGACCTCATCATTCCTGTTCAGAGCCCTCCACGGCTCCTGTCTCATGCAGAGTGACAGCCAAGGTCCAGGCGGTGGCCTCCGCAGCCCTGCACGGCTGGGCCCTGCTGCTCTCTGACCCCGTCTGCTGCCTCCCCCCACCCCGCTCTGCCTTTTTTTTTTTTTTTTTTTTTAAGAGAATCA
>NW_027956440.1:0-212 GCF_054177405.1 Leptonychotes weddellii
CCATTTATGCCACCTGATTTTCAGTGAGTGCCTTTGAGAAGCACCTTTATTTTATGTATTTATTTTTTAGAGATAGAGAGAGACAGAGAGAGAGCTCGGGCAGGGGGCAGGCAGTGGGGAGAGAGAGAATCCCAAGAAGACTCCATACTGAGCACAGAGCCTGATGCACATGGGGCTCCATCTCACGACCCTGAGATCATGACCTGAGCTGA
>NW_027956441.1:0-212 GCF_054177405.1 Leptonychotes weddellii
ATCACTATCTCTAAAAGAATTTTAATCATGATAATGATACTATTTCTAATCCATTTGTACTCTTGTCTAGATTAATATTGCAAAATATCTTGTTCATTACCAAACTATCTTGCTCAAGTGGCTTTTATAGACTATTGAGAAATATTAGATCCTATTTAAATATTAAATACTCTGATCCTGAAGGCGTGTGTGTGTGTGTGTGTGTGTGTGTG
>NW_027956442.1:0-212 GCF_054177405.1 Leptonychotes weddellii
TGCGGCGAGCAGAAGAAGAACTATGCCTTTTCATATAAGGGAGCTCATTTAGGCTCATTGAACGAAAGGTTCTCACCCTTGGTGGCAGGAGTCGTCCCAGGAGCCTCAGCAAAATGAAATCAACAAAAAAGAAATCAACAAAAACCCGCTGAGGATCCATCAGCCTGGAGATGGAAACCTTTGTTATAGAGGTAGGATATACTCTAATCACA
>NW_027956443.1:0-212 GCF_054177405.1 Leptonychotes weddellii
GGTACTTGGTGGCTCAGTGGGTTAAGCATCTGCCTTTGGCTGGGGTCATGATCCCAGGGTCCGGGGATTGAGGAATCGAACCCCTGCTCAGCGGGGAGTCTGCTTCTGTCCCTCCCTCTGCCCCTCTCCCCATCTCCCTGCTTGTGCTCTCTGCTCTCTCTCTCTTTTTCTCATAAATAAAGAAAATATATATATATATTTTTTTTGGTAAA
>NW_027956444.1:0-1205 GCF_054177405.1 Leptonychotes weddellii
AAAAAATAAGCTCTGCACAGCAAAGTAAATAATGAACAAAACTAAAAGGCAACCAATGGAATGGGAGAAGATATTTGCAAATGATATATCCAATAAAGGATTAGTATCCAAAATATATAAAGAACTTATAAAACTCAACATCCAAAAAACAAATAATCAATTAAAAAATGGGCAGTAGACGTGAACAGACATTTCTCCAAAGAAGACATACAGATGAACACACTGATGGTTATCAGAGGGGAGGGGGAGGGGGGAAACAGGTGATGGGGATGAAGGACAGCACTCGTGATGAGCACCGGGTGTTGCATGGAAGTGTTGAATCACTAAGTTCTACGCTGAAACTAACATTACATGGTATGCCAACTATATTGGAATTTAAATAGAAACAACAACAAAAAGAAAGGAAAAAAAAAAAAAAAAGAAGACATACAGATGGCCAACAGACAAACGAAATCATTATCACTTACCATCAGGCACAAGTCTATTATAATTGTATATTTCTTGAACTTGGAAGTCAAAATTTCTTTTATTTAATTTTCTAAAATTAATAGGTATTTATTTATTTTAAAGATTTTATTTATTTATTCGACAGAGAGAGAGAGGGAGAGAGAGCATAAGCAGGGGGCGCGGCAGAGGGAGAAGCAGGCTCCCCGCTGAGCAGGGAGCCTGATGGGGACTCGATCCCAGGATCCTGGGATCATGACCTGAGCCAAAGGCAGACGCTTAACTGACTGAGCCGCCCAGGCACCCCTAAAATTAATAGGTATTTAAATTTAAATTTCAAAATAATATAATAATTTCAATAAAAATAATTTTTTCTTTATTGTTTAACTAGAATAATGTAAAAGCTTCAAATTCCAATGACTAGTCCCTCAGAAATGGGAGTTATTTTATTCAAGGTCAATTCTGTGTTATATATTGATCGTGCAGCTGTTTAGATGGTCAGAGATTTGTCATGGATTCTGAATCAATAAATATTCTCTCTCATGCTATGAAAACTAGCCAGCCCATGGGATTACCTAAACAAGGCATAAAATAGTTTTCATCTCACAGAAAATTAAGATAACTTGATCCAATTAAAAATAAAATTGTCATTTTTGCATTCTAACCCCAAGAATAAAAGGTAAATTAACTTTATTTTCCAATTTCTTATTTTTAGAAGAGATATAAACTATCTTATAGTTACCTAGATGTAGTATGCTTAA
>NW_027956445.1:0-212 GCF_054177405.1 Leptonychotes weddellii
GAAAAAATGGAACTCCCTGGGTAACTACGAGGAAAGAATGGCAGAGGTTTCGCAGAGTAGCAGGTTGCTATAGCCACAGAAGCTTGTCAGGTGCAAATTCAGGCGGGTGTCTGAGTCAGTGACCAATAGAGGTTTTCAGAAGGTTGAAAATGTATTAGCATCCTGAACCAACCGGTTTTTTGTTACGGAAAAGTGATCATCAAGTGGATACC
>NW_027956446.1:0-212 GCF_054177405.1 Leptonychotes weddellii
ACACAAAACAAAAACCATACAGG
Source organism: Leptonychotes weddellii (assembly GCF_054177405.1). NCBI lineage: Eukaryota > Metazoa > Chordata > Mammalia > Carnivora > Phocidae > Leptonychotes > Leptonychotes weddellii. The sequence continues at coordinate 24 of NW_027956446.1, forward strand.
TGTCTTCCCAGGTCGTGAAAAGCTGGGCTGTCCACTTGAAGCTACAGGACAAACACTCCAGACCCTAGTTATTCAGTCCTTCACTGAGCGAGTATTAAGTACCTACTGTCTACCTGGAATTATGTTAGGGGCTGGGGACTCACAGGTACCTAAGACCCATGGCTTGTCCTAGTTCACGGTCTAGAGGGT
>NW_027956447.1:0-212 GCF_054177405.1 Leptonychotes weddellii
CGTGTTGGATCTGCTGCCCAAACCAGGGCCATGAAGCAGGTGGCAGGGACCATGAAGCTGGAATTGGCTCAGTATCGCGAGGTTGCTGCTTTTGCCCAGTTCGGTTCTGACCTTGATGCTGCCACTCAGCAACTCTTGAGTCGTGGCGTGCGACTGACTGAGTTGCTGAAGCAAGGACAGTATTCTCCCATGGCCATTGAAGAACAAGTGGC
>NW_027956448.1:0-212 GCF_054177405.1 Leptonychotes weddellii
AATTTGGAAGCCATGAGCATAAAGTTGGTATTTAAAGCCATTGGAATCGATGTGATCACAACCCCTTGTGTGTCTGTGGTATGAGCAGATGTGTTGTAGCTAAAGGTTGACTGGGGAAAGAGAGAATACATCCCAAATGTCTAATGAAGCTGCCCTTTGAGACAAGCGTGGACCCAGCCTGCAGATGATATTCTGGCTGCCTTCATGTTGAG
>NW_027956449.1:0-212 GCF_054177405.1 Leptonychotes weddellii
CTGGGTAATTTTATTTTTTTTTATTTTTTATTTTTTAAAGATTTTATTTATTTATTTGAGACAGAGAGAATGAGAGACAGAGAGCATGAGAGGGAGGAGGGTCAGAGGGAGAAGCAGACTCCCTGCCGAGCAGGGAGCCCGATGCGGGACTCGATCCCGGGACTCCAGGATCATGACCTGAGCCGAAGGCAGTCGCTTAACCAACTGAGCCA
>NW_027956450.1:0-212 GCF_054177405.1 Leptonychotes weddellii
AAAAAACTCAATTATATTTGGCCTTTGACATGAGATGTTGCAATTTAATTTCAAACAGTCACATGAAATATAATAGATTTACATGATTTATTGTTAATTAAACGCTATAATTTGCACCACTTAAATATTTCATAGAATTTTACAGGTTTTTCTTGTTGTCATGCTTTACTTTGGTTAAAGTGTGTCTTTATTCTATTCGTTAATTTCTCCGA
>NW_027956451.1:0-212 GCF_054177405.1 Leptonychotes weddellii
CCACCATTAGTATTGAACAATTTTAAACAGTATTTAACATAAGTTAACCTTTAACTCATTTCATTGATTATGTCTAAATGATATTAAGCAACTTTTGGTCAAGTCCATCACATGTATAGCTTAATCAAAGTTAAAATATGTTGATCAAGTGCTTGTCTCTTGTCTCAAATGATGGTACTTTTTTATTTTTATTTTTATTTTTTATTTATTTA
>NW_027956452.1:0-212 GCF_054177405.1 Leptonychotes weddellii
CGACGCATCTGCGGGCTCAAAGCCTGCACTCCTCATTTGCGAGCTTCGCTCCGTGCAACGATCTCGTTTTTGTGTGTGAACTAATAGGGACTTAAGGACCCCAGTGCAGTTTCCTAAAAGCCATGGAAGACCCTCTCTACTGCCCCTAGAACTTCGTGAGGGGATTAGAGGCTCCTTCACATCTCCCTTGTCAGCCCCCATACCTCCCGATC
>NW_027956453.1:0-212 GCF_054177405.1 Leptonychotes weddellii
CCCTGGGGGTGGCCCCGACAAGCAGCACCTTTTCCCAGCCGAAGAGCCGAGGCTGCACAGCTGGACAGATGGACTGGTCTGCTCTGGTCCCTCCCTGCCCTGCTCCTCCCTTTGGTGCCAGGGACCCAGGATCGCAGGCCCCCGCTGCAGCAGGCTGGCACGGAGGGCCGCCCACCAGCCCCCTGGCTCTCCTGCAGCCTCCTGTTATCCCA
>NW_027956454.1:0-212 GCF_054177405.1 Leptonychotes weddellii
AATGGGTGGAAGTGCTTTTGGAAAGCATACTCTGCCTGAAGAAATGGGGCTGGCTAAGGAAAGCTCTTCGCCAAAGACTCCCTCCTGGGCGAGACCCCCTGGGCCCTCTCGGCCTGGGTGTGGGCGCTCTGCCTGTGACTTGGAGCCCCACAGCCCCTTCCTACCCAGCAGTGCCTGGCAGAGAGCCAGGCTCAGCAGATGCACACTGATCA
>NW_027956455.1:0-1205 GCF_054177405.1 Leptonychotes weddellii
CTGTGCAGCGGGGGGTGAGGGGGGTGGGGGGGTGCTTTGCAACCTGAAGATTCCCAGATGCCTAAGAACAAACCAACATTTCACCAAACAAAACAAAGACTTCTTCAAGAAAATGCATTAATATCCAGCAAATCCTGCCCTTCCTTATATTTCTTGTGAAATGAAGAGATCTCTCCCATATACCTCTGTCAACTGATACATACTTCAATTTTATAATGAATTCATGATGCTGATGATATGACCTCACTGATGTGACTGAACACAGGGGCCAGATGATAAATATTTTGGCACTGGGAGAGCTATAGGGTCTGTCACAACCACTCGATCTGTCACTGTACTGAGAAAGCAGTCACACCCAGCATGTAATAGATGGGAGTGACCGTATTCCAATAAGACTTTATTAGAAATAGGCTGCAGGCTGAATTTGGCCAGCAGGCTGTAAGTGATCAACATTCGGTATAGCACACCAGAGTCCTGTCCAACAGGCAAGGTGGGTGTTTTATGCTGTTCCATAGGCTGAGAAAACTAAGGCACAAAGAGGTTAAGTAACTTGCCCAAGGTTACTCAGTTGGAAGAGTCCTGATTACGAAACAGGTTTCTGCTTGGACCCACTCCCTTCGCATCAAGTTCTACTTTGTCTAAATTTTTTTTTCAAATAGCCTTTTTTCAATCTTTGTAAGCTCTTTGCTGTTAAATACTCACACTCATTGTCATTCCTGATTTCTCCATGAAGATAGGACATTTGCATTTACAATTTTTTAAATTTAAATTTTGTTAGTTAACATATAATGCAATATTGGTTTCTCGCATTGACATGTTTTCTCCCCTACAAAGCGGTTGGTGAACAAGCCCCTCACAGCCTTGGTAGGGGGCAGGGGGATACAGATGCACGTATAGGTAGGTCAGATAGCGCTTTTCAGTCACGTACACACACTCTATCTGGGAACAGTGTTGAATCTGTAGGAATGAAAGTCTTCTCAGGCAAATAATGCAAGATATGTTAAGAAAAAAAAAAAGAAGAAGAAGAAGGTAGTGGGAGGGGAGGAATGAAGCGGGGGAAATCGGAGGGGTGGACGAACCATGAGAGAAGATGGACTCTGAAAAACAAACTGAGGGTTCTAGAGGGGAGGGGGGTGGGAGGATGGGTTGGCCTGGTGGTGGGTGTTGAGGAGGGCACGTTCTGCATGGAGCACTGGGTGTTGTGC
>NW_027956456.1:0-212 GCF_054177405.1 Leptonychotes weddellii
ATAAAACCTGAACAGACAAGGAGTTACATCTTACGGATGAACAAAGAAAGTGGTTCCTCGAGATGGAATTTACTCCCGGTGAAGATGCTGTGAAGATTGGAAATAACAACAAAGGATTTTAGGATATTCCATAAACTTAGTTGCTAAAGCAGCTGCAGGGTTTGAGAGGATTGACTCCCAATTTGGAAACAAGTTCTGCCGTGGGTAAAATG